>NW_012103221.1:827979-829913 GCF_000951045.1 Mandrillus leucophaeus
ACCAGAATCTCTGGGACATATTTAAAGCAGTGTGTAGAGGGAAATTTATAGCACTAAATGCCTACAAGAGAAAGCAGGAAAGATCTAAAATTGACACCCTAACATCACAATTAAAAGAACTAGAGAAGCAAGAGCAAACACATTCAAAAGCTAGCAGAAGGCATGAAATAACTAAGATCAGAGCAGAACTGAAGGAGATACAGACACAAAAATCCCTTCAAAAAAATCAATGAATCCAGGAGCTGCTTTTTGAGAATATCAACAAAATTGATAGACCACTAGCAAGACTAATAAGAAAAGAGAAAAATCAAATAGACGCAATAAAAAGTGATAAAGGGGATATCACCACTGACTCCACAGAAACACAAGCTACCATCAGAGAGTACTATAAACACCTCTACGCAAATAAACTATTAAACCTAGAAGAAATGGATAAATTCCTGGACATATACACTCTCCCAAGACTAAACAAGGAAGATGTTGAATCCCTGAATAGACCAATAACAGGTTCTGAAATGGAGGCAATAATTAATACCCTACCAACCAAAAAAAGTCCAGGACCAGATGGATTCACAACCAAATTCTACCAGAGGTACAAAGAGGAGCTGGTACCATTCCTTCTGAAACTATTCCAATTAATAGAAAAACAGGGAATCTTCCCTAACTCATTTTATGAGGCCAACATCATCCTGATACCAAAGCCTGGCAGAGAAACAACAAAAAAGGAGAATTTTAGACCAATATCCCTGATGAACATTGATGCAAAAATCCTCAATAAAATATTGGCAAACTGAATCCAGCAGCACATCAAAAAGCTTATCCACCATGATCAAGTGGGCTTCATCCCTGGGATGCAAGGCTGCTTCAATATACGCAAATCAATAAACATAATCCACCATATAAACAGAACCAAAGACAAAAACCACATGATTATCTTAATAGACGCAGAAAAGGCCTTTGACAAAATTCAGCAGCCCTTCATGCTAAAAACTCTCAATAAATTCGGTATTGATGGAACGTATCTCAATAAGAGCTATTTATGACACACCCACAGCTAATATCCTACCAAACGGGCAAAAACTGGAAGCATTCCCCTTGAAAACTGGCACAAGACAGGGATGCCCTCTCTCACCACTCCTATTCAACATAGTGTTGGAAGTTCTTGCCAGGGCAGTCAGGCAGGAGAAAGAAATAAATGGTATTCAGTTAGGAAAAGAGGAAGTCAAATTGTCCCTGTTTGCAGATGATATGATTGTATGTTAAGAAAACCCCATTGTCTCAGCCCCAAATCTCCTTACGCTGATAAGCAACTTCAGCAAAGTCTCAGGATACAAAATCAATGTGTGAAAATCACAAGCATTCTTAACAGACAAACAGAGAGCCAAATCGTGAATGAACTCCCATTCATAGTTGCTTCAAAGAGAATAAAATATCTAGGAATACAAGTTATAAGCAATGTGAAGGACCTCTTCAAGGAGAGCTATAAACCACTGCTCAGTGAAATGAAAGAGGACACAAACAAATGGAAGAACATTCCACGCTCATGGATAGGAGGAATCAATATCATGAAAATGGCCATACTGCCCAAGGTAATTTATTTGTCAGTGCCATTCCCATTAAGCTACCAATGACTGTCTTCACAGAATTGGAAAAAAACTACTTTAAAGTACATATGGAACCAAAAAAGAGCCTGCATTGCCAAGACAATCCTATGCCAAAACTACAAAGCTAGAGGCATCATGCTACCTGACTTCAAGCTATACTACAAGGCTACAGTCACCAAAACAGCATGATGCTGGTACCAAAGCAGAGATACAAACCAATGGAACAGAACAGAGCCCTCAGAAATAATACCACACATCTACAACCATCTGATCTTTGACAAACCTGACAAAAACAAGAAATGGGGAAAGGATTCCCTATTTAATAAATGG
>NW_012103221.1:830829-905749 GCF_000951045.1 Mandrillus leucophaeus
CATGGAATACTATGCAGCCATAAAAAAGGATGAGTTTGTGTCCTTTCTAGGGACATGGATGAAGCTGGAAACCATCATTCTCAGCAAACTATCACAAGAACAGAAAACCAAACACCACATGTTCTCATTCATAGGTGGGAATTGAACAATGAGAACACTTGCCACAGTGGGGGGAACATCACACACCGGGGCCTGTTGTTGGATGGGAGGAGTGGGGAGGGATAGCATTAGGAGATATACCTAATGTAAATGACGAGTTAATGGGTGGAGCACACCTACATGGCACATGTATACGTATGTAAGAAACCTGCACGTTGTGCACATGTACCCTAGAACATAAATTTTAATAAATAAAACTAAAACTATCATATGTTCCAGAAATCCTACTTCTAGGTATATGTCTAAAGGAAATGAAATCACTGTCTTGAAGAGACATCTATACTGTCATGCTCATTGCAGCATTATTCACAACAATCGAAATACGGAAACAACCTAGTTTTCCCTCAAAAGTTGAATGGATAAAGAAATGAGTAAATATCTTTATCATGGAATATTATTCAGCCTTTAAAGAGAGGGAGATCCTGCTACTTACAACAGTGTGAATGAATCTGGAGGACATTTTTAAGTGAATAAGCCGGACACAAAAAACCACATGATTTTACTTATATGTGTAATGAAAAAAAGTTGCACTCACAGTGATACAGAATAGGATGGTGGTTACCAGAAAGTTAGGGAAATGAGGCATTCTGGAAAAGGAGAGTTGTTAGGCAAAGGATACAAAGGAAATTCAGTCAGCCCTGGAAAAATTTGGATATTTCACATTTAAAATTTTTAAAAACAAAAGGACCTTTGGTTGAAGGGTAATAATGAAAAAAATTGAGAAACATTGATATCCAAAACCGGAATAATAAAATTCACAGTACCAACTTCATTTACAAGGCAAATTAGGAAGTTCTGTGAGGATTAGTCCATCTCTAATTCTTAGCAGAATTAAATAGAATTCAAATACTTAGAAAATTCTATTAATATCTGTATCATTCACTTATATTGCAGTACAATCAATAAAAGCTATTTACTTGCAAAAAAAGTGTGGTATTTACATAAATACAATATCATTTTGTCTTATAAAGTAAAGAAAATTACAACATGGATGAACCCAGAGCACATTTTGCTGAGTAAAATAAGCCAGGAACAAATACTGTACTGTATACTTAAAAATTTGCTAATAGGGTACATCTTAAGTGTTCTTATCACAAAAGTAAACAAATTAAGAGGGCCAGGCATGGTGGCTCATGTCTGTAGCAGTTTGGGAGGCCGAGACTGGCAGATGGCTTGACATAGGAGTTCGAGACCGGCCTGGAAACATGTCGAAACCCCCTCCCTAAAAAAAATACAAAAATGTGGCCAGGCATGGTGGTGTGTACCCGTAGCCCCAGTCTACTTAGGAGGCTGAGGTGGGAGAATCACCTGAGCCTGGGAGGTTCAGGCTGTAGTGAGCCATGATTATACCACTGTACTCCAGCCTGGGTGACACAGTGAGACCCTGTGTCAAAAAGAAAAAGTAAAAATTAAGAGAGTAAGAGGAAATGTTTGAATAGTGATAGATATGTTTATGGCATTGAGTGTGGTAATGGGTCCAGAACTGGTGGTTTCTTGGTCTCACTGACTTCAAGAATGAAGCCGTAGACCCTCGCAGTGAGTGTTACAGTTCTTAAAGATGGTGTGTCCAGAGTTTGTTCCTTGTGATGTTTGGATGTGTCTGGACTTTCTTCCTTCTGGTAGGTTTGTGGTCTCGCTGACTTCAGTTGTGAAGCCGCAGACCTTTGCGGTGAGTATTACAGCTCTTAGAGGCCGGGCATCCGGAGTTGTTCATTCCTCCTGCTGGGTTCATGGTCTCCCTGGCTTCAGGAGTGAAGCCGCAGACCTTTGTGGTGAGTGTTACAGCTCATAAAGGCGACGCGACCCAAAGAGTGAGCAGCAGCAGGATTTATTGCCAAGAGCAAAAGAACAAAGCTTCCACAGCACTGAAGGGGACCCGAGGGACTTGCTGCTGCTGGATCGGGTAGCCTGCCTTTATTCCCTTATCTGGCCCCACCCACATCTTGCTGATTAGTCCATTCTACAGAGAACTGATTGGTCCATTTTGGCAGAGTGCTGATTGGTGTGTTTACAAACCTTTAGCCCTACCCAATTAGCTGGTCGCAGAGTGCTGATTGGTGCATTTCCAGTCCTTTAGCTAGACAGGAAAGTTCTCCAAGTCCCCACCGGACCCAGAAGCCCAGCTGGCTTCACCTCTCAGTAATAGCTTCAGTGGTGTCTACTTCCCTCCAAATGAATCAAATTGTATACATTAAATATGTACGGCTTTTTGTGTGTCAATAATGCCTCAGTAAAGTGATATGTAAAAAGAAGACAAAAGAAGAAAAGGGAGCTCAAGAGAATTACAATAATTACACATATCTGAGTTTATAAAAATGTAAACATTCCTAAATACAAAACAAATACGAAATCAAAACAATTTTTTAAAAAGTAAAGCAAAGTTGCCACGTGGAAAAAAATACAAACTAAGCAGGGATTGTTATATACTGAATAACAAGACAGAATTATGCCACAGGTTATGAAACAGAACAAAGAAGTCACTCTACAATGCTGTGGGCTACCTTTCTTTCTTTTCTCTTTTTTTTTTTTTTTTTTTTGAGACGGAGTCTCGCTGTGTCGCCCAGGCTGGAGTGCAGTGGCCGGATCTCAGCTCACTGCAAGCTCCGCCTCCCGGGTTTACGCCATTCTCCTGCCTCAGCCTCCCGAGTAGCTGGGACTGCAGGTGCCCGCCATCTCGCCAGGCTAGTTTTTTGTATTTTTTAGTAGAGACGGGGTTTCACCGTGTTAGCCAGGATGGTCTCGATCTCCTGACCTCGTGATCCGCCCGTCTCGGCCTCCCAAAGTGCTGGGATTACAGGCTTGAGCCACCGCGCCTGGCCTGTGGGCTACCTTTCATAATAATAAAAGTTATATCTGTGTACCAAATAAAATGACAGGCATCTTCATAAAGCAGAAATTGTAGGAGATATCAGAAGAAACAGACAAAAGCCAACCAGTAGTTAATTTGCACATAACATTTTCAGTCTAAGACTGGTCAAAGAGACAAAAATGAAGCAATAAATGAGCAAAGTAACAGAATCGATAAGGAGCTCTCATGTAGATGGATACACACACACTGAGTTTATCTATACACACACAAAGTATATATATACATATATATACACTCTGATAATAGAGACACGCTTTTCGGTACTTCAGACTGATAGTGTTCTATAATATCAGTTACATGAAGATAGAGGTCATCTATTTATTTGTTTAACTTTCCATTTGTTTAACTTGCTGATTGAGGAGTGCTAAAAGCAACTGTTAATGTAATTGTCTTCTTTAATTGTTACGTTTTTTTGTTTCATATATTTAAGACATTCACACTCATGATTGTTAGGTCTTCCTGATGAACTGGTGTTTTTATCATTATGAAATGTCTCTCTTTAATACTGTTTTAAAAATTATATTATGTCTGATAATTATAGCCATTCTAGCCTTTTCATATTTATACTTTTCTATTTACGTACTTTCAAACTATCTGTGTTTGTATATTTATAGTGCATTTCTTACAAGCAGCGTATATTTGATGCTTGCTCTTTTGTGACAATCTTTGTCTCTTGATTGGAATGTTAAGTTCATTAACATTTAATGTAATTAGGGATGTAGCTGGATTCAGTCTGCCATTTTGCTTTCTGTTTTTACTAATTTTTACTAATTTTCATTTCTTCACTCCTCCTTTCCTTCCTCCTTTGGATTATTTGAATATTTTCCAGATTTTTTATTTATTTGCTTTTTTAGTCATACCTACTTGTACTGTTTTTTTAATGGTTGCTGTAAGGGTTACATTTATATCCTTACTGTTCTACAGTCCACTTAGAATTAAAAGGTAGAAATCTTCACATAGTCCACTTCATGTAAAATGTAGAAATCTTGAAATGAACTGAATCGGTTCCTTTACCCACCTTACCCCATCCTTTATGCTACTGTTGCCATATACATTACCTACATGTTATAACCTTCACAAAATGTTTTAATTTTTGCTTTCAACAGACAAGTGTATATTAAATAAATGTAATGGAGTTCCTTATATTTGCCCATGTATTTACCATTTCTCCTACTTTTCGTTCTTTCTTGGAGATCTGCATTTCCATCTAGCATTTATTTTAGCCTAAAGAACTTCTTCTAGTCTTTCTTATGGTGTAATTCTACTTGTGATAAATTTTCTTAGTTTCTTCCGTGAAAATATCTTTATTACACCTTCATTTGTGAGTCTTTGCTGCATATAAAATTTTGTGTGTGTTTCTTCCTTTCAATACTTCAAACATGTTATTCCACTGCCTTCTTGAGATTATTCTGCTATTTTTCTAAATTATTAAGTTGGATATTTAGTTTATCAATTTTTAGTTTATCAATTTTTAATCCTATTTTCAACACAAGCACTTAAGGCTATAGATTTCCCTTCAAATGCCTCATTTGCTCAAGTGTTTTTTATAGTATTAGCATTTATTTAAGTATTTTAAAATTTCTATTATGATTTCTTCTTTGACTAATGACTTCATTTCTAAGTACATATGAATATATTGCCTATTTTTTTGTCAAACTTAATTACATTGTTGATGGATTAATTATAATCTTTAAAATATAATGAGACATGCTTTTTTACTTACTACATAATATAATCTTGTAGATATCCCATTTGGGCCTGAGAAGAATGTGTATTCTCTGATTTAAGGTTCTCTGGGCTGAGCGTGGTGGCTCACACCTGTAATCCCAGCACTTTGGGAGGCCGAGGCGGGTGAATCATGAGGTCAGGAGATCGAGACCATCCTGGCTAACATGGTGAAACCCCGTCTCTACTAAAAATAATATTAGCCAGGTGTGGTGGCGGGTGCCTGTAGTCCCAGCTATTCGGGAGGCCGAGGCAGGAGAATGGCGTGATCCCAGGAGGCAGAGTTTGCAGTGAGCTGAGATCACGCCACTGCACTCCAGCCTGGGCAACAGAGCAAGACTCCGTCTCAAAAAAAAAAAAAAAGAAAAAAAAGATTTAAGGTTCTCTGATTTAGGTCCTGTGTATTCAATAAATATAACTTTGTAATTATGTTAAGTCTCCTATTTCTTTCTAATTTTCTCACTGCTTAGACTAGCATAAATTTAGAGATAAACCTTAAAGTCTCACACAGTGATGGTAGGCTGATCATTTGTTTTAATTCTATTCATGTTTTGCTTTATAGATTTTCAAGCATATTTTATTAAGTACATTCAAGTTTAGAATTTTTCTATGCACAGAAGATTGAAACTAGGCCCCTTCCTTTCACTGTATACAAAAATTAACTCAAGATGGATTAGAGAATTAAATGTAAAACCTAAAACTATAAATCTCTCAGAAGAAAACCTAGGAAATATTGTTCTGGGCATAGGCTCTGGTAAAGACGTCATGACAAAGACTCCACAAGCAATTGCAACAAAAACAAAAATTGACAAATTGGAGGAGTCTCTGCTCAGAGATTTGATGCTTATTTTTCCTCCATAATTCGAAGATATTTTCTCACTGTCTTCTACCTCCCATTGTTGCCAATGAGAAGTCTAGGGTCAGTATTTGTAGTTCCTTTGTAGATGATGTGTCTTCTCTCTCTCTCTTTTTTTTAAAAACTTTTTCTTTTTTTAAACTTTATGTATATATTATTATTATTATTATTTATTTATTTATTTATTTTTTGCAGTTTTAGGTTCAAGGGTACATCTGCCGGTTTGTTACAAGGGTAAATTGCATGTCATTGGGGTCTAGTGTACAGCTTATTTCATCACCCAGGATAACTATGCTACAAATGAGCACAGTATTCGATAGGTACTTTTTAAATTCACCCTCCTCCCACACTCCAGCCTCAAGTAGGCCCTGCTATCTACTGTTCCCTTCTTTGTGTCCCTGTGTACTCAGTGTTTAGCTCCCACTTATAAGAGACGACATGTGGTATTTGGACTTTTGTTCCTGCATTAATTCTCTTAGGACAGTGGCCACCAACTCCATCCATGTTGCTGCAAAGGACATAATCTCTTTCTTTTATATGACTGCATAGTATTCCATGGTGTATATATGCCACATTTTCTTTATCCTGTCAACCATTGGTGGGCATCTAGGTTGATTCCATGTCTTTCCTATTGTGAATAGTGCTGTGATGAACACACACATCACATATCTTTATGTTAGAACAATTTATATTCCTTTGGGTATATACCCAGTAATGGGATTGCTGGGTTGAATAGTAGTTCTGTTTTAAGTTCTTTAAGAAATCTCCAAACTTCTTTCCACTGTGGCTGAACTAATTTACATTGCCACCACCAGTGTATAAGTGTTCCCTTTTCTCTGCACCCTTGCCAGCATCTGTTGTTTTTTGACTTTTTAATAATAGCCATTCTGACTGGTATGAGATGGTATCTCATTGTGGTTTTGATTCACATTTCTCTAACGATTACTGAAGCTGAGGATTTTTCCATATGCTTGTTGGCTGAGTATTTGTCTTATTTTGAGAAGTGTCTGTTCATGTCCTTTCCCCATTTTTTAATTGGGTTTTAAGTTTTTTGCCTGTTAATTTGTTTAAATTCTTTATAGATTCTGGATATTAGGCCTTTGCCAAATGCACAGTTTGAATATTTTCTTCCATTCTGTAGGTTATCTGTTTACTTTTTTGATAGTTTCTTTTGCTATGCAGAAACTCTTTAGTTTAATTGGTCTTCCTATTTGTCAATTTTTTGTTTTTGTTGTAATTGCTTGTGGAGTCTGTGTCATGACATCTTTGCCAGGGCCTATGTCCATAACGATATTTCCTAGGTTTTCTTCTAAGGTTTTTATAGTTTTAGATTTTACATTTAAGTCTGTAATTCATCTTGAGTTGATTTTTGTATACAGTGAAAGAAAGGGGTCTAGTTTAAATCATCTGTATATGACTGTCCAGTTATTCCAGTATCATTTATTAAATAGGAAGTCATTTCCCCATTACTGCTACTGTCTATCTTGTCAAAGATCAGATGGTTGGTTGCAGGTGTTTGGCTTTATTTCTAAGTTCTTTTGTTGCAGGAAGTCAGGGACTCCGAATGGAGGGACCAGCTAAAGCTGCAGCAGAAGAACATAAATTATGAAGATTTCATGGACATTTATTAGTTCCCCAAATTAATACTTTTATAATTTCTGACACCTATCTATACTGCAATCTCTGAACATAAATTGTGAACATTTCATGGACACTTATCACTTCCCCAATCAATACCCTTGTGATTTCCTATGCCTGTCTTTACTTTAATCTCTTAATCCCGTCATCTTCTTTGTAAGCTGAGGAGGATATATGTCACCTCAGGACCCTGTGATGATTGCGTTAACTGCACAAGCTGTTTGTAAAGCATGTGTGTTTGAACGATATGAAATCTGGGCATCTTGAAAAAAGAGCAGGATAACGGCAATGTTCAGGGAACAAGAGAGATAAGACTTCTGTCCGCTGGTGAGCTGGACGGAACAGAGCCATATTTCTCTTGTTTCAAAGGCAAATAGGAGAAATATCCCTGAATTCTTTTTCTCAGCAAGGAACATCCCTGAGAAAGAGAATGTGCCCTGAGGGTGGGTCTATAGACAGCCCCCTTAAGGCAGCCGCCTTTTACAGTCGAAGTCGAAGGGATGAAATAAGTCCTGGTCTCCTGTAGCGCTCCCAGGCTTATTAGGACGAGGAAATTCCCGCCTAATAAATTTTGGTCAGACAGGTTGTCTGCTCTCAAACCCTGTTTCCTGATAAGATGTTATCAATGACAATGCGTGCCTGAAACTTCATTAGCAATTTTAATTTTGCCCCATCTGGTGGTCCTGGGATCTCGCCCTGCTTTGTGATATTTTATTACCTTGTGAAGTATGTGATCTCTGTGACCCACACCCTATTTGTGCACTCCCTCCCTTTTTGAAAATCACTAATAAAAACTTGCTGGTTTTATGGCTCGGGAAGCATCATAGAACCTGCCGATGTGTGATGTCTCCCCTGGACACCCAGCTTTAAAATTTCTCTCTCTTGTACTCTTTCCCTTTATTTCTCAAACCAGCTGAGATGCTTAGGGAATAGAAAAGAACCCACAATAAATATCAGGGGTGGGGTTTTCCCCCAATATTCTGTAATCTGTTCCATTGGTTTATGTGTCTGTTTTCGTACCAGTACCATGCTGTTTTGTTTACTGTAGCTTTGTAGGAGTTTGAAGTGCATAATCTGATGCCTCCAACTTTGTTCTTTTTGTTTAGAATTGCTTTGGGTATTCAGGTGTTTTTTTTTTTTTTTGGTTCCATATAAGTTTTCTTTTTCTTTCTTTTTTTTTTTTTAATTTTGAGTTGTAGTTTCACTTTTGTTGCCCAGGCTGGAGTGCAATGGTGTGAACTCGGCTCACTGCAACCTCTGCCTCCCACATTCAAACGCTTCTTCTGCCTCAGCTTCCCAAGTAGCTGGGATTACAGGCACCTGCCACCATGCCCAGCTAATGTTTTGTATTGTTTTTTTTTAAGTAGAGATGGAATTTCACCATGTTGGCCAGGCTGGTCTCGAACTCCTGACCTAAGGTGATCCACCCACCTCAGCCTCCCAAAGTGCTGGGATTTCAGGTGTGAGCTACTGCACCTGGCCTGGTTCCATATAAATCTAAGGTATTTCTAGTTCTGTGAAAAATGTCATTAGTAGTTGGACAGGAATAACATTGAATCTGTAGTATGGCCATTTTAACAGTATTGATTCTTATTATCCATCAGCATGAAATGGTTTTCCAATTGTTTATGTCATCTCTAATTTCTTTCCACAGGGCTTTGTAATTCTCATTGTAGAGATCTTTCACCTCCCTGGTTAGCTGTATTCCTGAGTATTTTATTCTTTTTGTGGCTATTGTGAATGGAATTGTATTCTTGATTTGACTCTCAGCTTGGACATTATTGGTGCACAGAAATGCAACTCATTTTTGCACTAATTTTGTATCCTGCAACTTTGCCAAAGCTGTTTATCAGATGTAGGAGTCTTTGGGCAGAGACTACGGGATTTTGTAGGTATAGAATCATGTCATCTGAGAAGGGAGATAGTTTGACTTCCTCTCTTCCTATTTATTAATAGATGCCTTTTATTTCTTTCTTTTCTGGAATGCAAAGGCACAATCTCAGCTCACTGCAACCTCTGCCTTGTGAGTTCAAGCAATTCTTGTGCCTCAGCCTCCTGAGTAGCTGAGAATACAGGCACCCACCACTACACCTGGCTCATTTTTGTATTTTTAGTAGAGTTGGGGTTTCACTGTGTTGCCCAGCCTGGTCTTGAACTTTTGGCTTCAAGTGATAAAACCATCTCAGCCTCCCACAGTGCTGGGATCACAGGCGTGAGCTACCGCACCCAGCCTAATTTTCTTTTTTTGTTCAGTTCTGCATTTCCATTATAAATGTGAATATTTTAAATTTCCTTTTTATATCTCCTGGCTGATATACATTGTTTCTTTTGTGTTGATTGTATCATATCATTTATCATCTCTGGAAATTCTTAACCATTAACTTAATTCCCTGTGTAGTCATATTAGACTTTTCATATTTTCTAATTTGCTTAGCCTGTCTTTATATTTTTAATTTCTTTTTCCTCTGCAACATTCTGTGTAATTCCTAACTTATACATAATTTATGCACTTTTATTTCACCAATTCTTTCTTCAAATGTGTCAAATTGACTGAGCACAGTGGCTCACACCTGTAGTCCCAGCATTTTGGGAGGCTGAGGCAGGCAGATCACGAGGTCAAGAGATCGAGACCATCCTGGCCAACATGGTGAAACCCCATCTCTACTAAAAATACAAAAATCTGGGCATGGTGGTGCACACCTACTCCCAGCTACTTAGGAGGCTGAGGCAGGAGAATCGCTTGAACCAGGGAGGTGGAGGTTGCAGTGAGCCGAGATCATGCCACTGCACTCCAGCCTGGCGACAGAGCGAGACTCCGTCTCAAAATATAAATATATATATATATATTTTTATATATATGGATAATTAGTATTGCCAGATAGTTACAATGGAATGGTGACAAATGCAAAATTGCAGTGAATGCATGGACAAATAGTACAATTTGCTAATCCTCTGACCTCTTCCTTAGTATATCTCACCTCCACTGAATATATAATGAATCAATAAGCTTCCTAGTACAAGACACTCTTCCTTCACAAAAATAAACACAATTGCCTTTTGATTTCTATATCTGAGGGGGATTCAGGCAAATACAGGAGGTACTAACAAGAAGAGGCAACATATTTTCTAAGCTATCATAGTCGGCAGTGTCTACTTGGGGTTATGTTTATTCTTGAACGTTATACTTAAGGCCTCCACAGGCTCTGAGCCTCAGCCCCTCCTAAATGTAGTAACTTTTCACATATGGAAGATCCTAGTAGGCCAGTTCCCTTCTCTCTGAAAATATTTTTTCAATCAGAAGGACAAAAACAGTATCACGCAAATATGTTAAATAAACAGCTCTTTTCTTTTATATATTCTTGTTCACAACTAACGTAACATTTTTTTCTGCCTTGTAGGTACCAGAGATTTGAAAAGGCATTTCTCCTAGCTGTTGACATTGGTGCTCGTGACCTCTTTATGGTGAGTCATTTTCGGAGATGATTTTGTGCCTTCAGTTCTAAGGCTGAGTAAGTTGTCAGCTTCTGTGACCATTAAAAAGGATTAGTGTCATTTTGCAGGCTTAGACACATGGTGGGAAAGCATTATTCCATCTTGACTTGCAGGTTTGCTTTCATGAAACTGGTCAATAGCTATCTAGTATCTTTTGATTTGTTGACATTTTCTTTGCTGGCTCCAATGGGTCTTTTATGTTTTCTAAGAATTTATAATTCTTGAACTTTTCTCCTCATGTATCTTGATGCAAGGGGATGACACCTATCTATCTAATAATCTTAAATGTCTTTCTAATCCATTCTCTGAAGAAAAGCTATAGAATCCAGGACATAGGGCAAAACATGTCCCACAGATCTTGAATGTGCTCAGTTTGTCCCTTAGATTTTAGTGTAGAGTAACAAAGTAGGAATGTTCTCACATGTATTTTTTGAGTAACTATAGTACAAAGTGGATCCAAGAGGTTAAATTCACATACACTCTGGCCCTCCCATTTGTTAGCTACAGAACAGTAAAACTGACCAGTTTCTTACAAATCCTTATACTCTGTATCAGGTTTCGGTTTTATAAGACTTGCACCACAGTGCCACATTGAGATCAAATGAACAAAGGAAAAGTCCTTTCCTGGTTTCCCAGCATATTCTGTTAGATAGCAATTTCATTGTTTCACAGAAACAACAGAGCAAAAGGTTCTTGAAAGAAGAAATAGTTCTAGAAGGTGCTTTTGCCTGAATCTTTTGCACAATTAAGACATTTTATAGTTTAAGCTTTGATGTTTCAGATATTCTGTTACATAGCAATTATATTGCTGTCACAGAAACAATAGAGCAAAAGCTTCTTGAAAGCAAGAAATACTTCTAGAAGGTGCTTTTCCAGAATCTTTTGCACAGTGAAGTCATTCTGTAGTTTAAATTAAGCTTTGATGTGTTAGATAATATTATGGATTCATCACATTAAATCAATCCTCTTTGGATTGAGTTTGATATTTAAATTCTAATTGTATGTCATTCAATTAATTATACTTTTATTGACCATTAAAAATCTAATTTCAAAAGCGTGAACATTCTTTTATTCGTCTTCTGCATTTTGTGATGTCTAATTGAGCAGGCATATTACATTGAAGGAAGATTTTATTATTTTCATCAAAATCTATACATGCAGAGATCACAGTGTCAGAAAATTAATTACACTTTTTAGATTTTCCAGCCCCATTGACTTTTTTCCTTATCTCCACCTTTTTACCTTTGCCACTTACCTCAATAATGGTAGATTTTCCCCATATTTCTTTATTTTTATGTCTATAGTTTCAGTCTTTTTTCTAGCCAAGATAAGAACTAAAGAGATGTATATTTAAATGTTTGGTGCCTGGTAAAATTTATCTCTCAAGGTATTATGTTCTGTAATTTCTAATGTTGTAATAATTACAAACATCATGAAAGGCACCTTCTAAACTTTTCTCAAATCATACCTGTTTCAGCTTTCAGTCTCAGTTTAGCCAATGACAATATAAAGTATCCAGGTTAGTTCAAATCACTTTCATCCAATAGCCTTTCTACTGATAGGCTAACCCTAACCCATGAGGATTTTTATACCAAAAAGATGAAAATATAAAATAAGGGAAGTATAGAAGTCGTTTTACTGTCCTTTTTATTTGCAAAAGCAAACATTCATTAATTCAGAATGCTGCATTGTTACTCTTCATGCATAATTTTATTTATAGCCCATGGTCTGCTTTAAAGAAGCTCAAAATATTAAGAGCATTAAAGCCTGAAAGTTCTATTTAAGCTCATGAATCTACTATATACATTTAAAGTTCCATGTAGAAATTGCCTAAAAGAATTTATTTTTTAATAGATTGATTCTTACTATCTAAATTTCATCTAGCCAGAGGTCTGTAGCCTATAGACTGAAAAATGTTACCTCTTTTGAAATTAAAAGCTTGTAAAATAATCAGGATTATTCCTACTTATACATGATTTTCTACCCTTGAGTTATCTCTTGGTAAAAGACTAAAAATAATAACATGTGAATCACAATGGGATCACACAAAAGTGTATCAGTTAACCTGAAAATAGTCCTTTTGCATTAGCATATTATCAGTGGTAAAAAGTTACAAGACATACAACATAAGAAAGTTGATATGGCTGGAAAGCAGAGAGACTAAAGGGACTTACTATTCCATATAAAGGAGTTAGAATTTATCTCAAAAGCAATAAGAAGTTACTAAATCATTTTAAACAGAAGAGTGATATTATCAGTATTTTGGCTAGGAAACTTTTCCTATAAAGGGCCAGGTAGCAAATAGTTTAGGCTTGTTTCTTGCATGCTTTATTGATTGACTGATTGATTGATTGATTGAGTCAGGGTCTTGGTTTTTCATCTAGGTTGGAATGCAGTGGTGTGATCATAGCTCACTATAACCTTGAACTCCTGGGCTCAAGCAATCCTCCTGTCTTAGCCTCCGAAGGAGCTAAGACTACAGGCATGTGCCACCATGCTTGGCTAAGTTTTGTAAATATTTTAGACTTTTTACAAGCCATACGGGCTCTGTTGCATTTACTTAACTCTGCCATTATAGAGCAAAAGCAGGCATAGTCAATACATACACAAATAAGTTTGGCTGTGTTCCAATAAAAGTTCATATATGGACACTGAAATTTGATGTCACATAAAACCGTTTCTGTGGTTTTTTTTTTTTTTTTTTTCCCAAAAACCATTCTTAGTTTGGGTTAGATTGGATGGCAGGTCACAGTTTGCTGATTCCTTGTTTAGAGTATGATCATGTAAGGCTGCATTGTAGAAAATAAACTGGAGAGAGACAAGGCTTCTAGGTACAAGTGTGAAGTAAACAAAGAGGTGGGTTCTTTCAGGTCCATTTCCTCAGGTCCAGCACCCTCAGTAATTTTCTTATATTTAAGTCCTGTTGATTCAACTCCAAGCTCTCTCAGTTATTTGCTGCATAATTTTGTATAATTTACCTAACTGTTTGCTTTCATTTTATCACCTGTGGTGATGATAATGCGTAAATCCCTAGTGTGCTTTAAGTATCAAATGAATTAATAATATATATGAAGTGCCTGGCATATGACTTAAGAACTAGGGTTCTAGTATATATTTTATATTACTCACTTTTCAAATATTTAGGTAGTACTACATTTTACATTATTTATACATTTGTCAGATTAACAATGCTGGAATTTAGGTAACTGTTGATATTTGGGTGTTTAAAACCAAGTAGTCTCTACCTGAGAGATTGGAATTGAATCAAGGCAGCCTAGTTTCAGACTACATACTCAATCACTGTGGTATATAGCCTAGAAATGGATTAATACGCCTATATATTAATTTAGTATACAGTAGAGGTAGCATTTCAAATCAGTGGGGGAAAGCTTCAATAAGTTGTATTGGTCCAACAGACTCAACATATGCCATACAAAGGGTTAATGCACCTAATATACAAAACCAATAATCAGTAAAAAGTAAAACACCCCAGTAAAAAGCTAGCAAAAGTCAGGCCAGGTGCAGTGGCTTACATCTGTAATCCCAGCACTTTGGGTGGCCAAGGTGGGCGGATCACCTGAGGTCAGGAGTTCGAGACCAGCCTGGCCATGGTGAAACCCCATCTCTACTAAAAAGAAAAAAAATATATATATATATATACACACACACACACACACACACACACACACAAAATATATATGTGTGTGTGTGTGTGTGTGTGTGTGTGTGTGTATATACCCACACACAAAAATTAGCCGGGCGTGGTGGCAGGCTGTAATCCCAGCTACTTGGGAGACTGAGGAGGTTGCAGTGAGCCGAGATCGAGCCACTGCACTCCAGCCTGGGCGACAGAGCATGACTCCATCTCGGGAAAAAGAAAAAAAAAAAAGCTAGCAAATTCACAATCAGGCAAGTCACAAAATAAGAAATAGAGATGACAACTAAACACACAGAAAAATGTTAGTCTCTTTCTCTGTGAGTGAAAGAATAGTTTGGGCTAAGGTATCCAGAAACAGGCAATCTTAAGCAGTTCATAGGAGGGTACATTGGTAAGCTTTTCTTGATAACCTTATCAAAAATCATGTGACCATATATGGGAGCGTTTATTTGTGGACTTTCTGTTTTATTCCAGTGGTCTATATGTCTGTCTTTGTGCCACACCACATTGTTTTGTTTACAGTACCTTTATATTAAGTTTTGAAATCAGAAAGTATGAGTCCTCCAACACTGTTCTTCTTTTTCAAGACTATTTTGGATATCTGGGGTCCCTTCGGACCCATGTAAATTTTAGGATGGTTTTCTATTTCTGCAAAAACAGATATTGGAATTTTGATATAATTGCATTGAGTCTGTTGGTCACTTTGGGTAATATTGACATCCTAACAATATTAAATCCTCCAATCCAACTTCAGTACTATGTTGAATAGATGTGGTAAAAGTGGGCATATTTGTCCTGTTGCTGATCTTAGAGGAAAAGTTTTGAGTATTTCACCATTGAGTATGATGAATGGTGGGTGTTTCGTATATAGATTTTATTGTCGAGTTAGTTTTCTTCTACCCTAGTTTGTTGAGTGTTTTTATCATGAAAGGATGTTGAATTTTTGTCAAATGCTTTTTCTACCTCAATTGAGATGGTTATGTGGGTTTTTCTACCTTTATTCATGTTATATCACATAAATTAATTTTCATATGTTGAACCATTCTTGCCTTCCAAGAATAAATCTTACTTGGTCATGATGTATAATCCTATTAATATGCTACTGAGTTCAGTTTGCTAGTATTTTGTTGAGGATTTGTGCATTAATGTTGATGAGGGATATTGGTCTTTGGTTTTATTATTTTTTTTTTGGTATTGTTTTTGTTCAACTTTTGTAGTATGGTAATACTGGCCTTATAGAATGAGTTAGGAATTAGTATTATTTTCTCTTTAAGTGTTTGGTAGAATTTACCAGTGAAGCTGTCAGGGGTAGGGCTTTTCTTTGTCAGGACATGTTTGATTACTGACTCAATCTCATTATTTCTCAGTCTATTTAGATTGTCTACTACTTTGATTTATTTTTAATAGGCTTTGTGTTTTTAGTAATTTGTCCGTTTCACCTAGTTAGCCAATTTGTTGGCATAAAATTGCTCATAGTACTATCTTATCCTTTTTATTTCTATAGAATCAGTAATAATGTCCCTACTTTCAGTTCTGATTTTAGTAATTTGAGATTTTTCTAGTTTTTTGTTTTTTTGATTGTTTGTTTTTTAGGTAATTAGATACAGGTTTGTCAATTTTGTTGATACTTTTCAAATAATTTTTGGTTTACTAATTTTTTTCCACTGTTTTTCTACTGTCTATTTTGTTGATCTCTGCTCCAATATTTATTATTTCCTTTTCTAGCTTTGGGTGTAGTTTTTTTTTCCTTTTTCTAGTTCCTTAAATTGTAATTCTAGGTAGTTGGTTTCAGATCTTGCTTTTTATTGTAATCCTTTATAAGTATAAATATCTCTTTACCATTACTTTCACTGTGTCAGATAAGTTTTGATATGTTGAGTTTTCATTTTTATTTGTCTCTAAGCATTTTCTAATTTCCCTTGTGGTTTCTTTTTTAATCTGTTAGTTGTCTGAGAGTGTTATTTACATAATTTCCAGAAATTTGGGGGTTTTTAAGTTTTACTTGTGTTATTGATTTGTAATTTCATCCCATTGTGATGGGAGAAGATACTTTGATATCTATCTTTTTAAATCTATTGAAACTTAGTTTATCCTAGAAAATGTCTTATATAGACATGAGAATAATGTGTATGTTATGGAGAAGAATATTTTGTATTTGTACAAGTAGTTGATTTATTAAGTCTTCCATTTCCTTCTGTCTAGTTTTCTAGCAATTATTAAGAATGGGTATTGAAGTCTTCAACTACTATTGAAGAGTATTTCTCACTTCAATTCTATTTGGCTTATTTTAAGAGACAGGGTCTCACTATGTCGCTCAGACTGGACTTGAACCCCTGGGTTTGTGAATCCTGCCACATCAGCCTCCCAAGTAGCTGGGATTACAGGCATCCACCACCATACCCCACCTGTCAGTTTTTGTTTCATATATTTGATGATATGGTATTAGGTACATAAATGTTAATTATTGTTATTTTTCTTGCCGTATTTAAATTTGCATTAATATATGCCATTTAAAAAATTTTTTTAATTTTACATTCAGAAGTACATGGGCAGGTTTGTTACATGGATACACTGAGTAACAGTGAGGATTGGGCTTGTGGTGTACCCATTATCCAAATAATAAACATTGTATCCAATAGGTAAATTTCTAACCCTTACTCCTCTACCAACTTTGGAGTCCCCAGTGTCTATTATTTCCATCTTTATGTCCATGTGTACCCAATAGTTAGCTCACACTTAGAGAACATATGGTGTTTGATTACCTCAGTTATTACACATAGGATAATGTTCTCAAACTTCATCCATGTTGCTGCAAAGGACATGATGTCATTCCTTTTTATAGATGAACAGTATTTCATGGTGTATATATACCACATTTTCTTTGATTATACTTTAAGTTCTTGGATACATGTGCAGAACATGCAGCTTTGTTACATAGGTATACACGTGCCATGTTGGTTTTCTGCACCCATCAACCCGTCATCTGCATTAGTTATTTCTCCTAATGCTATCTCTCCTCTCACCCCTCACCCACCGACAGGCCCCAGTGTGTGCTGTTCCCCTCCCTGTGTCCATGTGTTCTGACTGTTCAGCTCTCACTTATGAGTGAGAACATGTGCTGTTTGGTTTTTTGTTCCTGTGTTAGCTTGCTGAGAATGATGGTTTCCAGCTTCATCCATGTCCCTGCAAAGGATATGAACTCATCCTTTTTTATGGCTGCATAGTATTCCATGGAGTATATATGCCACAGTTTCTTTATCCAGTCTATCACTGATAGGCATTTGGGTTGGTTCCAAGTCTTTGCTATTGTGAATAGTGTTACAGTAAACATACATGTGCATATGTCTTTATAGTAGAATGATTTATAATCCTTTGGGTATATACCCAGTAATGGGATTGCTGGATCACATGTTACTTCTAGTTCTAGATCCTTGAGGAATCACCACACTGTCTTCCACAACGGTTGAACTAACTTATGCTCTCACCAACAGTGTTAAAACATTTCTGTTTCTCCATATCCTTTCCAGCATCTGTTGTTTCCCGAGTTTTTAATGATCACCATTCTAACTGGTGTGAGATGGTATCTCATTATGGGTTTGATTTGCATTTCTCTAATGACCCAGTGATGATGAGCTTTTTTTCATAAGTTTGTTGGCTGCATAAATGTCTTCTTTTGAGAAGTGTCTGTTCATATCCTTCGCCCACTTTTTGATGGGGTTGTTTGTTTTTTTTCTTGTAAATTTGTTTAAGTTCTTTGTAGATTCTGGATATTAGCCCTTTGTCAGATGGATAGATTGCAAAAATTTTCTCCCATTCTGTAGGTTACCTGTTTATTCTGATGATAGTTGCTTTTGCTATGGAGAAGCTCTTTAGTTCCGTTAGATCCCATTTGTCAATTTTGGCTTCTGTTGCCATTGCTTTTGGTGTTTTAGTCATGAAGTCTTTGCCCATGCCTATGTCCTGAATGGTATTGCGTAGGTTTTCTTCTAGGGTTTTTATGGTTTTGGGTCTTATGTTTAAATCGTTAATCCATCTTGAGTTAATTTTTGTATAAGGAAGGGGTCCAGTTTCAGTTTTCCACATATGGCTAGCCAATTTTCCCAACACCATTTATTAAACAGGGGATCCTTTCTCCACTGCTTGTTTTTGTCAGGTTTGTCAAAGATCAAATGGTTGTAGATGTGTGGCATTATTTCTGAGGTCCCTGTTCCATTTGTCTATATATCTGTTTTGGTACCAGTACCATGCTGTTTTGGTTACTGTAGCCTTGTATTATAGTTTGAAGTCAGGTAGCATGATGCCTCCAAGTTTGTTCTTTTTGCTTAGGATTGTCTTGGCAATGCGGGCTCTTTTTTGATTCCATGTAAAATTTAAAGTAGTTTTTTTTCTCATTCTGTGAAGAAAGTCATTGGTAGCTTGATGGGGATAGCATTGAATCTATAAATTACCTTGGGCAATATGGCCATTTTCTTGATACTGATTCTTCCTATCCATGAGCATTGAATGTTTTCCCTTTGTTTGTGTCCTCTCTTATTTCCTTGAGCAGTGGTTTGTAGTTCTCCTTGAAGAGGTCCTTCACATTCCTTGTAAGTTGTATTCCTAGGTATTTTATTCTCTTTGTAGCAATTGTGAATGGGAGTTCACTCATGATTTAGCTCTCTGTTTGTCTATTATTGGTGTATAGGAATGCTTGTGATTTTTGCACATTGGTTTTGTATCCCAAGACTTTGCTGAACTTGCTTATCAGCTTAAGGAGATTTTGGGCTGAGATGATGGGGTTTTCTAAATACACAATCATGTCATCTGCAAACAGAGACAATTTGACTTTCTCTCTTCCTATTCGATTGTCCTTTCTTTCTCTCTTGTCTGATTGCCCTCGCCAGAACTTCCAACACTATGTTGAATAGGAGTGGTGAGAGAGGGCATCCTTGTCTTGTGCTGGGTTTCAAAGGGAATGCTTCCAGCTTTTGCCCATTTAGTATGGTACTGGCTGTGGGTTTGTCACAAATAGGTCTTTTTATTTTGAGATGTGGTACATCAATACCTAGTTCACTGAGAGTTTTTAGCATGAAGTGATGTTGAATTTTATGGAAGGCCTTTTCTGCATCTATTGAGATAATCATGTGGGTTTTTTCATTGGTTCTGTTTATGTGATGCATTATGTTTATTGATTTGCATATGTGGAACCAGCCTTTCATCCCAGGAATAAAGCTGACTTGATCATGGTGGATAAGCTTTTTGATGTGCTGCTGGATTCGGTTTGCCAGTATTTTATTGAGGATTTTTACACTGATGTTCATCAAAGGATATTGGACAGAAGTTTTCTTTTTTTGTTGTGACTCTGCCAGGTTTTGGAATCAGGTTGATGCTGGCCTGCCTCATAAAATGAGTTAGGGGGGAGTCCCTCCGTTTTTCTATTGTTTGGAATAATTTCAGAAGGAATAGTACCAGCTCCTCTTTGTACCTCTGGTAGAATTCAGCTGTGAATCTGTCTGGTCCTGGACCTTTTTTGGTTGGTAGGCTATTAAGTATTGCCTCAATTTCAGAACCTGTTATTGGTCTATTCAGGGATTTGACTTCTTCCTGGTTTAGTCTTGGGAGGGTGTATTGAGGAATTTTTCCATTTCTTCTAGATTTTCTAGTTTATTTGAGTAGAGGTGTTTATAGTATTCTCTGATGGTAGTTTGTATTTCTGTGGGATCAGTGAAGATATCTCCTTTATCATTTTTTATTATATCTATTTGATTCTTTTCTCTTTTCTTTATTAGTCTGGCTAGCGGTGTATCTATTTTGTTAATCTTTAAAAAAAAAAAGCTCCTGAATTCATTGATTTTTGAAGGGTCTTTTTTGTGTCTATCTCCTTCAGTATGCTTTATGAAGTTCTTGTGCTGTGTTTTTCATCTCTATCAGGTCATTTATGTTCTTCTCAAAACTGGTTATTCTAGTTAGCAATTCCTCTAACCTTTTTTTCAAGGTTCTTAGCTTCCTTGCATTGGGTTAGAACATGCTCCTTTAGAGCAGTGGAGTTTGTTATTACCCACCTTCTGAAGCCTACTTCTGTCAATTTGTCACACTCATTCTCCATCCACTTTGTTCCCTTGCTGGTGAGGAGTTGTGATCCTTTGGGGGAGAAGAGGCGTTCTGGTTTTTGGAATGTTCAGCCTTTTTGCCCTGGTTTTTCCTCATCTTTGTGGATTTATCTACCTTTGATCTTGGATGCTAGTGACCTTCAGATGGGGTTTTTGTGTGGACGTCTTTTTTGTTGATGTTGATGCTATTCTTTTCTGTTAGTTTTCTTTCTAATAGGTCCTTCTACTGCAGGCCTGCTGGAGTTTGCCTGAGTATTACCAGCAGAGACTGCAGAACAGCAAAGATTATTGCCTGTTCCTTCCTCTGGATACTTTGTCCCAGAGGGGCATCCATCAGATGCCAGCTGGAGCTCTCTTGTATGAGGTGGCTATTAACCCCTGCTGGGAGGTATCTCCCTGTCAGGAGGCACGGGGGTCAGGGACACACTTGAGGAGGCAGTCTGTCCCTTAGAGCTCAAGCACTGTGCTGGAAGCTCCACTGCTCTCTTCAGAGTTAGCAGGCAGGAATGTTTAAGTCTGCTGAAGCTGTGCCCAAAGCCACCCTTTCCCCCAGGTGCTCTGTCCCAAGGAGATGGGAGTTTTATCTATAAGCCCCTGACTGTGGCTGCTGCCTTTCTTTCAGAGATGCCCTACCCAGAGAGGAGAAATCTAGGGAAGCAGTCTGGCTACAGCAGCTTTGCTGAGCTGCAGTGGGCTCTGCCCATTTTGAACTTCCGGGCAGCTTTGTTTACACTGTGAGGGGAAAACTGCCTACTCAAGCCTTCGTAATGGTGGATGCCGCTCCTCCCACCAGGATCGAGTGTCCCAGGTGGACTTCAAACTGCTGTGCTGGCAGCAAGAATTTCAAGCTAGTGGATCTTAGCTTGCCGGGCTCCATGGCGGTGGGATCCGCTGAGCTAGACCACCTGGCTCCCTGACTTCAGCCCCCTTTCCAGGGAAGTAAACGGTTGTGTCTCATGGCATTCCAGGCACCACTGCAGTATGAAAAAAAAAAAACAAAAAAACAAAAAAACAAACAAACAAAAAAACTCCTGCAGCTAGCTTGGTGTCTTCCCAAACAACCGCCCAGTTTTGTACTTGAAACTCAGGGCCCTGATGGTGTAGGCACCCAAGGGAATCTCCTGATCTGCAGGTTGCGAAAACCATGGGAAAAGTGTAGTATCTGGGCCGAAATGCACCCTTCCTCACGGTATAGTCCCTCACAGCACAGTCCCTCACGGCTTCCCTTGACTAGGGGAGGGAGTTCCCCAACCCCTTGTGCTTCCTGGGTGAGGTGATGCCCCACCCTGCTTCTGCTTGCCTTCCATGGGCTTCACCCACCATCTAACCAGTCTCAATTTGATGAGCCAGCTACCTCAGTTGGAAATGCAGAAATCACCCGCCTTCTGTGTTGATCTCACTGGGAGCTGCAGGCTGGAGCTGTTCCTATTCAGCCATCTTGCCAGCCACCCATATATCACATTTTTTAAATACAGTCAACCATTGATGAAAACTTAGGTTGATTCCATGACTTTACTATGGTGAATAATACTGCAATAAACATATGAGTGCAAGTGTCTTTTTTATATAATAATTTCTTTTCCTTTGAGTAGATGCCCAGTTGTGGGATTCCTGGGTTGAATGGTAGTTTCATTTTTATTTCTTTGTAAAACATCTATAGTGTTTTTTATAGGGGTGATACTAATTCACATTCCCACCAACAGTGTACAAGGGCTCCCTTTACTCCATATTCCTGCCTATATCGGGTTTTGTTTGTTTGTTTGTTTTTGACTTTTAACTAATAGCCATTCTGAGTCGTGTAAGATGAAATGTGTTGTTTTAATTTGAATTTCTCTGATAATTAGTGATATTGAGCATTTTTTCACATGTTTGTTGACTGCTTATATGTCTTCTTTTGAGAAATGTCTATGTCTTTTGCCCACTTTTAATGGGATTGTTTGTTCTTTTCTCTTGCTGGGTTGTTTACCAAGGCCGCCTTTAGCATCCCCATTGCCCCAGAGAGTCAAGACAAATTTGCATTCATCTGGGAAAAGAGAACAATGCATCTTTACCGTCTTGCCCCCAGTGTTTTCTTAGCCCCACTGTCTGTTGTGGCCAAAGGCTCTCCAACCTCAGTCAGTGGACCACTCCAGAGGGATATGTATTTTCCATTATACTGATGATAACATGCTAACTTCTGAGTCTTTTTCTAGCTTAGAAACTGCAGCCCCCACCTTGCTGTCTCACTCGACCTACAGAGGGACAGTGGGTGGTCAATGCAAAGTCCAGGGTCCAGGTGTATCAAATACCTGGGTGTCATCTAGTGGGGTGAGACTAAATTTATCCAGTCTACCATTATAGAATAAGGTACAGGCCAACCCATGTCCTACCACACCAGAGCAGTAGCAAACCTTCTTAGGCCTTCTAGGGTATTGGTTTCCTTTTATTTCCACATTTGGTACAATTCCTTAGGCCCCTAGATGGCTTAGTCAAGAAGGAGGAACACTGGAACTGGTCCACAAGAGAGGATGTGACCTTGAATAAGCTAAAATCGCAGTGAAATAAATGCAGGCCGTGGAAGTTCTAGTGCAGGGATAGACTTGTGAATTGGAGGTAGCCAGTTACTCTGAGGGGCTTGGGTGGGGCCTGTGGGAAACACACGGACATATACATATGCCTTTAGGATTCTGGTCCCATCTATTGAAGTGACTACTTTGGGGTGTATACCCTGACCCCGCTCAGAAAACTGGCTTCTGATTTTGTGGCCCTCACCCAGGAACTGACTTAGAACAAGAAGACAGCCACCATTGTAAAATGGTGGAGACTAAAACAAAATATTGCCATGTGTTTACAGGTCATGTTCCCGAGGACATGAAACAAGATGGAGGCCTGTAACCAAGTTTGTTACTGATCATTTTGTTGGGCTGGCTTGAACAGCAGTCTTATGGGGTCCTAGGTCTGCATCTTAACCTAAGGTACCCTTTCTTCTGACAGAACCATACAGAAAGGCACACAAAGCACACCAGATTGTCTGCAACTTGAGACCAACCTCACAAATCCTTTTTCATTAAAACTTTACAGAGAATATTAGCAACTCTCCTTACTTATCCCTTTTACCAGTTTGCACATGGAGAAAGACACCAAAAGCCCAACTGGTAAGAAATTTTTACCCTTTTGTTGGCATGTCAGGCTTCTGGTGTCCCTTCCTTCTAGCTCAACTCTAAACCAAGCATATTAATGGTTGGAAAATTAATTTTTCCCAAGTTGGAAGAACATTATAAAAGAGAAGCCATTTTAAACCATGAAAGAAGGAAAAACACCATAGAAAATTTGGTAGTTTCAATTAGGGTTGTGAACAGGTATTTCCTATTCCTATGGGGAATGGTGTTTCCCTATTTCTTCCCCTTTCCTATTTTCTCTTTTGGCCTACTATAAGTGACATATTGCTCATCTTTGATATTCTCTGATGCTTGCAGAGCTGCCTGCTTCTCAGCTGTGGTTAGGGTTTGGCTTAGGAGCAGCATAACACCCTTCTATGAGAGGTCAAATACCTGAGTTAAATTTTGGAAAGCTTCTATATACCTATCAGAGTCATCAGAAAATTGACCTAAGTCTCCCTTTATTTGCCTAAGGTCCTGTAATGACAAGGGAACTTGAAGGGGCCCCAAATGAGGGGGATCATCAGGTGGTTCCCTTGGAAGTTGCTTCTCTGATTTTGGAGAATTATTCTTTTTGGGCCTGCCTGATATGATTGCTAAAAGCACTAGGTTGATTTTGTAACACTTGCAAAGATCTAGTAAAAAGGCTATGCCCTTGTGCAAAAGAAAATAAGCTGCTTTTTCTTTAAAATTTCAGGGTGAAAGAAGTCCCAGTGCTTCAGAATTCACTCCAAGGGAGTGCAGGCTTAAGATAGTACCCATCTAGAAAGAAAAGTGAAAGAAAAAAAAAAGGTATCCCTTTGTCTCCTTCCTTTTGGTGTGACTCAGGATAGAGAGGAAGACAGTGGGGGCGTCCCCCCTTCTGTTTTCCCTCTATGGTTCCTGGGTCCTGACACCTTGTTGAACATGCTGCCCATGGTTGCAGGCGTGACCCCCAGCTATGGTACCAGAGGAACTAAGAGATTGGGATTAGTCATGCTCACCCAAGTGGCTCTAGTTCTCTGCCTGTGATTTCCCTTTGACTTCCTAGATTTGTGTGACCTGCCTGGCTCCCTGAAAATTGATCTCCAGAAAAACTACATAATGGTTGGGCAAGGCCACTTTAATGGAGGGGGTCTGCTAGATTGAACTTTGTATCCTGCTATTATGGCCCACGCTGAAGCGTTTACCCATACTGAATGAATGGTTCCTGGTAACTTCTGAACTTAAAATCCCCTTACTAATTAAGTACCACTCTAACTGGAGGCAGAATAGGTGCCTTAAAAGAACGTAGGGACCGAATGGCCATTTTCCTGCTGATGGGACAGGATCAAGACTAAAATTTGGCTTTGGAGGATATTTTAACCCAATTGTTGAAGGCAGAATTTTCCCAATTATCAAAGTGGCATAAAGCCTGGTTTCTAGTAGAGAGGCTCAAAAAGGGAAGATAATTGGGAGGCTAGGATATTTTGGTGAAGGACCGACAATGTGCCTCATGGATCCTTGTTCCACTAGGTGGCACTGTTGACCTTGAAACACCATTTGCTCTCTAGACCAAGGGCAGAGTGACCTTTGCATGCCATGTGCTCTTCAGACCAAGGGCAGAGAGAGACCTGGAAATGCCACATGGTCTCCAGACCAAGGGCAGAGAGAGACCTGGAAATGCCACGTACTCTCCAGACCAAGGGCAGAGACCTGGAAATGACATGTGCTCTCCAGACCAAAGGCTAAGAGAGAGACATTCACTGTGGTGGGGGAAACCCTCTGTTCCTAGAAAATCACAAAGACATCTTCCCTTGAAGCTACATCCTCAGTTACTAGACATTCTCTGATCTTGCCAAACAAGATTACTTCCCTGAACTGTAAAACTTCTCGCATATTTCATACACAGGATAAGAGATATAATGGTTGCAAACAGGAAAGGAGGAAATTATGATAGGAAAGTTGGGGATCCTGTTGCTGATACCCCATGAGGGCAGTTAGAGGCTGAGGTCAGTCCAGAAGCCTTTGGGTAATACCAGGTGGCAGCCCTGGCCAGAAATCTTCAGTTGCCCCAGGACTTCTCCCAGTCCCATGCGACAACTAAGTCCTCCATGAAAGGTCTAAAATGGAGGCTGAGAGTCTCAGAATGAAAGGACAGAGTTGGAGTTCGCTCCCCTCTACTCACCGTTTTGTTGAATGTTGTACTTGGTATCCCAGACAAGGTGCCCATTATGAAGTGGCTACGTTGTCTGGGTTATAAACCCTGGGGCTCATTGTCATGCGCCAGGAAAATTTAGGACACAGACATACATGAGGAGTTTAGGAATGGAGGTTTAATAGGTAGAACAGAAGAAAGTAACAGCTACCTCCGTGGAGGAAGAGGTCTGCAAGTGGAAAGGGCCAGCTGGTGGTCAATGCACCAAGTTTTATAGTCCAGTTTGAGGAGGTGGTGTCTGATTTATAAAGGGCTTATAGATTGGTTCCATCAGGTATGATGTTTACATAGCAAGCTGGGAAGGCTGGTCCTCCCAGGGCTTTCCAGTTGATCGGTGCCATCTTATCTGTTCCTTACAGCACACGTGGCTGGTAGAGAAGGGATGATGGAGCTGCCATCTTGAAAATGTCTAGTCCTTAGTTCCTGCCAGCATTCATCCATGCAAGCTCCCAGCTTTGCAGGCTGTTCTTTGTTAGAAAATGATTTGAGGCTGCTTTTTATTAAACAGAAAAGCCTTTCCAAGGACTCCCATGTCCTTGCTATCTGCCTAAGTGATTTCTTTTGAACTCCTGTGTCACTATGGAAGGGGACTGGAGTTAAATGTAACGTCACAGAGCAACAACTCTGTGCTACATATTATGCTTTGCAAGTTGAGGGCATTACAGAGAGCGTCTCAATGCTAGTATGCACCCCATACCTCACAGCAGGTTGGCTGAAGGGTACCTTCCAGAAACCAAAGTCTAGGAATGCCCAGACACAGACTGGCCAAATGGCAGGCCTACCTGCAACAGAGGAGCACCATGAACTAATTGCCCCTTGGTTGCAGAGCTCTATTTGATGCTTGGACCTGTCACCTATGTTACAGCTGAAGACAGTCTTCAGTGGAGAATGCTGGGCCTCCACAAATCCCTTCCTTTATACAGTAGGGCCAAGGTCCGATTCCTAACTAGGCCTGGTACACAGATGGCTCATCATGATGCAGTCCTTGCACCTAGACAGTTGTGGCCACTCAGCCATCCACTGATAGTATCTGGTTTGATACAGGTGAAGGACATAGTAGCCAATGCGCTGAGCTGTGGGCAGCTTGGATGGTCCTCCTTCATAAGCTGGATCCAGCAGTCCTATGCACTGACAGCTGGGCTGTCTTTAAGGGACTCACAATGTGGCTACTATAGTGCAAAACACAGGATTGGTCAATAGCAGCCTGCGCCCTTTCAGGTGCTGACATGTGGAATGACGTTCTCCATGCATCCAGAGGATGCATGTAACAGTCTACCATGTGGATGCCCACATTTCATCTACACCACCTGGAAATCAACAGGCAGACAAGCCTACCCTATATTTGCTTCCTCAAGGAAGTGCCCACAAGAAGATGTGGCTTACTGGCTACATAAAAAGACAGGACACTGGGGACAACATACCTTTTGGGCCATGGTGAAAATTGAGGACTACCACTATGATATAAAGATATAGTACTCATCTATAAGCAATGTCCTACCTGTGCACAGAAACACCCCAGGCCCTTTCCACACAATACTGAACAGATAGGCCAGGGCTGGACCCAAGTGCAACGGTGGCAGGTAGACTACATAGGACCTTTGCCTCTATGTAATGGCTGCCAAGGAAGCCAGTAATGGCTCAGCCTAAATCCCAAAACCTCAAAAGTAAGGAAGCCAAGAGTGTAGCCTCCCATCTGTGGCTGAAGGCCCAAGAGCCCCTGGCAAACCACTGATGTAAGTCCAAGAGTCCAAAAGCCAAAGAACTTGGAGTCTTGAGAGTGGGAAGCATCCAGCATGGGAGAAAGATAAAGGCAAGAAGACTCATGTAAGTCACCTTCTTCCACTTTCGTCTGCTTGCTTTTTCTAGCCATCCTGGCAGCCAATGGGATGGTGCCCACCCACATTGTGGGTGGGTCTTCCTGAAGGTGGTTCTTCCTCTCCCAGTCCACTGATTCAAATAATAATCTCTTCTGGCAACACCCAGAAACAATACTTTGCATATTTCAATCCAATCAAGTTGACAATATTAACCATCACAGATGGCTATCCCCACAGCAATGTAACCGATCCCTTCAAATAACCAAAGATATGTGGCTGGGTGGCAGTATAACTCTCTCCACATGGGGGCCTACCCCTCCCCTTGGGGATTGTTATGGGTTGTGGCACCCACAGCTGGCCTTACTTACGCTCTAATTGGATGGGTATATGCACCTGGCGGCATCCTTGTCCGTATGCATTGTGTCCCGTTTAGATACATGCATTCCTATTCACTGGAAGAGTGTAAACGTCAGGTACTGCCAGAAGCATGCATCCTGGCGGTTTTACCCTTTGGCCATTTTTTCTCCCCAAGTGGCAACAATAGATATACATAGAGCCACAAGTTGAGGCTAAACATATGGCTGCAGCCATTAATGATACCAACCATGCTATTCTTCTTACTGAAGAGACCACCCAAATCAGACACATTACTTTGCAAAATGGCATAGCCCTGGACATCTTAACTGTTGCCGAGGGTAGAACCTGTGCATTAGTTAAAAACTGAATATTGTGTATATATCCCTGATTACTCTCACAATGTAACTAGGCCATGCGGGTCCTAAATACCAGTATTTAGGTCTACCCTGTGCATTATATTATATAGTGTGTATTATAATAACAGTATAGAATCTCTGTCTTACACCCCTATAACAACATGGTTAAATCAACTTCCAATCACTTAGTAGAACTTTGTATCCAGTGAGATTGTTATTATATTTATTATTATTTTTTGTTGTTGTAGTTTGTGTTGCTTCTGTAGCATCTGGCTGAAATGCTCCTCCACATACCTGACCCTAGGAGAATGATAGAAGAAATGGCATGATAAGAATGTGAGGGCCATTCAAGAGTATGTTAGGGTGGAGTGTATGGCACACACACCTGACAGCAATAACTTAAGCATACCCTGAGAATGATCCTGTTGTCTTACAAGAATGTGTGTCTGGAGTCCTAAGCTAAGGAATCCAAGAGTGAACAACTTGAGGATCTATTCCATATTTACGGAGGACATCTGAACCCCCAACCCATCCCTTGGAATGCAGGCAGGCTATACAGTGAATTAATGCCCTTTGTTTTGGCCAATTGGAGGTTGCTAAGTGAAAATGCTATATAAACCATATGCTTTTTACAAACGGTAACAGTTCTCCTGTCCAACTCACCACCTCTGGACCATCCTTTTATGTAAGTTCCCTCACTAAATGCCATGCCTCGTTTACTGACTCCAGGTCTCTTCTTCAGCCTCTCAGACATGGTGCCATCCTTAGTGGAGTCAGTAGGCATCCTGAACAACAGCAGTCAGATAATGTGATGCCTTCAGCTTTGTTCTTTTTCCTTAGGATTGCTTTGGCTATTTGGGCTCGTTTTTGATTCGATATGAACTTTAGGATTGTTTTTTTCTAATTTTGTGAAATGACATTGGTACTTTGATAGGAATTGCATTGAATCTGTAGATTGCTTTGGGCTTTATGGTCATTTTAACAGTGTTGATTTTTCAAATCCATGAGCATGGAATGTTTTCCCTTTTTTTTTTTTTAATTTTTATTTTTAAATTTTTTTATCATCTGTGATTTCTTTTATCAGCATTTGTAGTTCTCCTTGTAGAGTTCTTTCACATCCTTGGTTAAATATATTACCAGGCATTTTAATTTTTATGGCTATTGTAAATGGGATTGAGTTCCTGATTTGACTCTCAGCTTGAATGTTATTGGTTTATAGAAATGCTATTGATTTCTGTATGTTGATTTTGTATTTAGAAATTTACTGAAGTCATTTTTCAAGTCTAGAAGTCTGTTGGAGGAGTCTTTAGGATTTTCTTGGTATAAGATCATGTAATCAGTGAATAGAGATAGTTTGACTCCTCTTTTCCTAGCTGGATACCTTTTATTTCTTTCTCTGGCTTGATTGCTCCAGCTAGGACTTCCAGTATTATGTTGAATAGTAGTGCTGAGAGTGGAAATCCTTGTCTTGTTCCTGTTTTAAGAGGGAATGCTTGCAAGGTTTCTCCATTCAGTATGATGTTTGCTGTGAGCTTGTCATAGATGGCCGTTATTATTTTGAGGTATGTTCCCTCAATGCATAGTTTGCCGAGGGTTTTTATCATGAAGGGATGCTAGATTTTATCAAATGCTTTTTTATTTTTTTTGCATCTATTGAGATGATCATATGGTTTTTGTTTTTAATTCTGTTTATGTGGTGAATCATATTTATTGATTTGTGAATGTTGAACCATCCTTGTATCCCTGGAATAAAGCCCACTTAATCGTGAATTACCTTTTTAATATGCTGTTGGATTTGGTTTGCTAATATTTTGTTGAGGATATTTACATCTGTATTTATTAGGAATACTGGCTTGTATTATTGGGAATATTTGTTGTGTCTTTGTATGATTTTGGTATCAGGATGATACTGGTTTTGTAGAATGAATTAGGGAGGAATCCTTCCAACTTGATTTTTTTTTTTTTTTTTTTGAGATAGTTTCAGTAAGATTGGTAGCAGCTCTCCTTTGTATATCTGATAAAAGTAGTCCATGAGTTCATCTGGTCCTGGACTTTTTTGTTGTTGTTGTTGCTGTTGTTGTTGGATGATTTTTTTTATTAGTGATTCAATTTCAGTACTCATTATTGGTCTGTTCAGGATTTCTATTTCTTCCTGGTTCAGTCTTGGGAGGATGTATAGGAATTAATATATTTCCTCAAGGTTTTCTGGTTTATGTGTGTATGTGTATATGTTCATAGTAATCTCTGATGATCTTTTATATTTCTTTATTATCAGTTGCAATTTCACTGTTATCATTTCTGATTGTACTTATATAATATTCTTTTTTTGATCTTTTGTAACCTTTTTAAATTTAAAGTCTGTTTTTTTTTCTGAATATTAGTATTACCATACCTGTAATTTTGGTTACTATTTGCATGGAATATCTTTTTTTTCATCTTTTCATTTTTAATCTATTAAAGTCTTTGGATCTATAGTAAATCTCGTACAGACAGCATATGGTTGAGTCAGTTGTTATCTATTCTGTTAATATGTCTTTTGATTGGAAGTTTGATCCATTTGCATTAAAATTACTAATACAGAGGGCCTTCTGTTATTTTGCCAGTCGTTTTTTATACCATATGGCTTTTTTTGTCCCTCATTTCCTGGATTACTGTCTTTTTCATGTTTGGTTGATTGTTTTTGTAGTGAAATTTTTTTTTCTCTCTTCAATTTGTGTATATTCTATAGCTGTATTCTTTGTGGTTATCATGGGGATTACATTTAAATATCCTAAAATTATAAGGCTATAATTTGGATTTACACTTGCTTAATTTTTAGTAACACGCAAAAACTCTGCTCCTTCATGGCTTTCTCTACATTCTTTTCGGTTTTTAATGTCATAAAACTACTTTGTTATAAGTTGTTTACTCTATAATATAAACTAATAATTCTTTTAAGTGTATCTGTCTTATATAAAATATAAAATGTGGTATTACCAACCAAAGTTACAGTAATGCTAGCTTTTAGACTGATAATTTTTAAAATGTATTAGTATCTTGTATAGAGAGCAAAAAGTGGAATTTTGAACCATTGTTACAATAATGTTAGCTTTTATAATATACCTGGTAGTTACTTTTATTGAGTTTTTTTTTTTTCTTTATATGGCTTTTCTTTATATGGCTTTGAGTAGCTGTCTAGTGTCCTTTTGTTTCACCCTACAGGACTCCCTTGCACATTTCTCGCAGGCAAGGTCTAGTGGTAATGAACTCCCTCAGCTTAGGTTTATCTGGGAATTTCTCAATTTCTTCTTCATTTTTGAAGGACAATTTTGCCACATATGGGATTCTTGGTTGACATTTTTTTTCTTTCAGCACTTTTTTTTTTGAGACAGTCTTGCTCTGTCGCCCAGGCTGGAGTGGAGTGGTGTGATTTCAGCTCACTGCAACCTCCACCTCCCGGGTTCAAGTGATTCTCCTCCCTCAGCTTCCCAAGTAGCTGGGATTACAGGGGCCTGCCATCATGCCCAGTGAATTTTGTGTGTGTGTGTTTTTAGTAAAGAAGGGGTTTCCCCCTGTTGGCCAGACTAGTCCTGAACTCCTGACCCCAAGTGATCCGCCCGCCTCAGCCTCCCAAAGTGCAGAGATTACAGGCATGAGCCACCACACCTGACCTCTTTTGGCACTTTTATCAGCCTGGTGCTTTCTTACCTCCAAAGCTTTTGATGCAAAATCTTCTGGTAGTATTACTTAGGGGCTCTTGTATGTGAAAAATCACTTCTCTCTTTCTGCTTTCAACATTCCCTTTGTCTTTTGAACATTTAATTATAGTCTGTCTCACAGTGGGTTTATTTGAGTTCATCTTACTTGGAGTTCATTGAGCTTCTTGGATGTTTGTATTCATATCTTTCATCAAATTTGGGGAGTTTTTAGCCATTATTTCTTTTAATATTTTCTCTGGTACTTTCTCTTTTCCTTCTGGAACTCCCACAATGCATATGTTGATCAGCTTGATAGTATCCCTCAGGTCCCTTGTCTATTCACTTTTCTTCAATCTTTTTTCTTTTTGTTCCTTAGGTTGATAATGTTTATTGTCCTGTCTTCAAAGTTCCTGATTCTGTTTCTGTCTGCTCAAATCTGGCTTTCAAATCATCTTGTCATTATATTTTCCAGCTCAAGAATTTCTTTTTGGTTTGCTTTTAGCTTTTCTTTTTATTGATGTTTTCATTTTGTTCATTCACAATTTTGACTTTTCCCATGTCTTCCTTTAAGTCTTTAAGCATATTTTAGACAGTTGTTTTGCAGTCTAGTAGGTCTGCCATCAGGTCTTTTTTTTTGAGGGACAGTTTCTGTTTATTTTTTCCTCTTAAAATAGACCATACTTTCCTATTTCATTATATGCCTCGTGATTTTTTGTTGCTGAAAACTGGACACTGGAATCTAATAACATGGTAACTGAGAATGAGATTCACATCCTTCTCCAGAGTTTCCTGTTTTTTATTATTGTTTTAGGGTTTTTATAATTGTTTTAGGCTGACTGTGGGCCAAAGATTATACTAAGGTGAATGTTAAGGTCTTCTCAGGCCTTGTCCAAAACTATACTTTTCCTGCGCTTGGAATGTGTAGTAACTTTGTAATTTTCCCCATATATGCAGTTGCATTTAAGTGTCCTAGTCTTTAATGTTTGGTTCCCAAAAGGGCAAAAAAGAAAAATGAAGGGGGTAATGAGAGTACAGCTCTTTAAATCTCCAAGTCACTTCAGGCAAGGAGGAGGGGTTTGCAACAATGAGGAGTGAGGTACAATGAGGGGTGAGGTACCCTGCCTCCCTGTCTGCACCTTTGCAGTCAAAAGCATCAATTCACAGAGCACAGAACCCCTATATTTTGCCCCTCCTCGTTCCAGCCAGCTGATTGCCAACTGCTCTGGAAGGTGTGCACAGTTGCCCACCATACAGCTGGGGAGGTGGATGGGTGACAGATACTGTGCTAAGAGCTGAAATTGATGAAAATTAACGGCAATTTATCATCCAAGCCTTTCCCTAAATGTTGCAAGCCTCAATAGACCCCATAGTTCCAAAACAATTACATCAGACAGATTCTGCCAATGTAATTATTATTTAGGTTCCAGATTCCTGGTGCTTCCTACTCTGTCATCTTCCCAGAGATCAGTGTTCAGAATTCAGGGATGATAAGGGATCTAAAATTTGTGATATATCAGAAAGGGGGAATCTGTGTGAAGAGATGAGACCCAGAAGTCTTTATTGTTGTCCCCTTTGGGTCCTTAATGGAGAGCTAGACTACAGGTAGACAAGGCATAGCAAAAAGTCACTGCTGTGAGATTAAGGGCTAAATGAAAATGCTAGAGTTTTCACAGTCCTGAGAAACACTGGAATTCTGACTCATCCAAACTTAAGCAACCTCACTGGGCATTTATATAAAATCCCACATTCAACATGTCTTATATTGACTAAAAACAACAAATTCAACAATTTGTTGTTCTGTTGTGAGATTTTTTTAAAAAATAAAACTGTTAGGACAGAAAATCCAGCTGCATTAAATGATGATAATGTTGATATCCTTCTCTATAATCCTCAACCTGATAATTCTATTACAGGGTTATTTTGTGGTCTTTTAAAACCTTCTCATAAATTCATTATGGAAACTAAAAGAGCCAACTTTCAAATTGCTAACAAGATCTTCCCATTTCCTCTGTGGTCTTTTCTTTCTTTCTTTCTTTTTTTTTTTTTTTTGGTAACAGAATCTCACTCTGTTGCCCAGGCTGGAGTGCAATGGCGCAATCTCAGCTCACTGCAACCTCTGCCTCCTGGGTTCAAGTGATTCTCCTGCCTCTCCCTCCCAAGTACCTGGGATTACAGGCATGAGCCACCATGCCCAGCTAATTTTTGTATTTTTAGTAGAGATGGGGTTTCACCATGTCAGCCAGGCTTGTCTGAAACTCCAGGCCTTAAGAGATCTGCCCACCTTAGCCTCCCAAAGTGCTGGAATTACAGGTGTGAACGACCACGCCCAGCCTCCTCTTTGCTTTTCATTTCCCTAGATTTGTAATCCAAAAGTCAGAGACACAAAAACACCATCACTATGGAGACATTAATTTGCTTTATTCTTCCTTCTGTTTGACAATGAAAAATAAGTCTGTGTAGCACATATAAAACTGGAATTGACACTCTTGTGCAGCTGCCATTGGGTCTTTCCTATAAGAAATTATATTAACCTTCCTTTTAATGTGTTCTGGGTAATAAGTCATCAGAAATGTTCAAGGATTTTCAAGGAAATGATGAACATAATGACTGAAAAGATAGGGTTTCTCAGGAGAAACATAGAAACTGTATGTTTTTTTAAAAGCAAAACAGAAATTCTAGAAGTGAGAAATATAAAATCTGCAATGAAACATTTATTCAGTAGAAGATTGGACATAATTAAGGGTCAGTGAACTTAAAGACAGATCAGTAGAAAGTATCCAATCTAAAGAAAACAAAAATATTTCAGAAAGTGAGCAGAGTCTCAGTGACTTATGGAACAAAATCAAATAGTCTAAAATACATGTAATTGGAGCTTGCTGAAAAGCATTGGCCTACAGATGCAAAAATCTCAGTGAATTCCAAATATAAGAAATCAATACCTAAGCACACCATATCTTGGCACAGCATAGACAAATTACTTAAAACTAGTGATAAGGGATAAATCTTTAAAATACCCAGGAAACAAAAAGTTATATCTTTAAAATACCCAGGAAACAACAAAGAGCAACAGCTAATATGAATTATGACTAACTTCAAATCAGAAACAGTGATGCCAAAAGATAATGGAACAGCATCATCAACATGATAAACAAAACTAAAACTCTCAACTCAAAATGTTATATCCAGTAAAAATCATCCTTAAGTGAGGGTGAAATAAAGATACTTTTAAATTAGTGAAATTAAATTGAAATTAGCAGCAGCACTACCAGAAAAGCTGAAGGAAGTTTTTCAGATAGGACAAAAATGATACCAGGTGAAAACTTGGCTCTACATGAAAGAATGAAGAGTCCTAAAAATCATAAGCATGTGGACTAATATTAAGTCTTTCTTCCTTATTTTAAAATTTCTTCAGAATATAATTATTTAAAGCAAAAGTAATAATACATTGTGATAATTATGTCTACATGAAATGAATAACAGCAACATCAGAGCAGGGGGTAAATGGAATTATATTATTGTAAGACTTGTGCCTTTTAACTGAAGTAGTACAGTATTAATTCTAGGTAGACTGTGATAAGTTAAAATTGCATATTATGGTGCCTAGAGGATTTTTTTAAAAATGTAAATAGGTATGTTGTTTTAAAAAGTCAAAAGAGGAAATTTTAAAATACTTTTAAAATATTCAATCCAAAAGAAGACAGAAAAGGAGGACAAATAGAAAACAAATAGTAAGATGTTACACTTAACCCTAAATATATTAATAAATAACGACTTTAAGTTCAAACTGGATGGATACTCAAAAAGCAGACACGAAGTTTTCCTTAAAGTTGGAGTTTGTCAGACTGGATAAAAAGCAAGACCTAATTATGTTCAGTGTATAAGGGAAACACTTTAATTATTATGACACAAATACATTGAAAGTAAAAATGTGAAAAATATATATACTGCAAACAGTAAATATAAGACAAAGTGACTTCAAAAAGAAAGAAGGTATCACCAGAAATAGAGACATTATAATGACAAAAGTTTAATCAGGCAGACATGACAATCCTAAAGAAGATAACTGAGCTTCAAATGCATGAAGCAAAAGCCGACAAACCAAAAAAGAAAGAGATAAATATAATAATTCATAGAACATGTCAAAAAATCATGAATATATAAAATATGTGAACCAACTTGATCTGACATTTTTTGAACCTGTATCCAACAACTGCAGAATACACATTCTTTTCAAATCTACATGGCATATTCCCTAAATATAAACTGTATCCTGGTTCATAAAATAAAGCTCAATAAATTCTGGGAGATTGAAATATGACAACAAAGGAATTAAATTACAAGTCAATTACATCCAAATATCTATGAAGTTCCCAAATACAAAGTAAATAATACTTCTCTAAAAAGATCACGGATTAAAGAAGGAATCACAAGAGAAAATGGGAAATATTTTGAACTGAATTTTAAAATGAGAACATAATATATCAAAATGTGTAGGATGATTATAACATGTAGCATAAAATAAGGCACCATGACTTCATAATGATACAAGTAAATAAATCCAACTAATAAATATAAAAGTAAAGATAGAATTAGAAAATGACAATTTGGCAAACATCATAGTGATAATTTTCTAAGACAAGAATCCATAATGGATGCTATAACTGGTGAGAAAAAGTTTCATGAAAAACAGGATATTTACATAGCCTCAAAATATTTTCTCATGAAATATCTATGATTTACAAAGGGAAAAGGAATAACTTTGCAGTGGAGAAGGCTGGCAGATGCCCTGTTAATCAAGTAATCAAAATTTATATTTATATCACCAATAATGGAAGAAATAAAAGTAATTTGTCACCTCATATATTGCAATAAGAACACAACATCCTTTCCATGGTATTCTTGAAAAAAAAAAATGCATAACCTGAATCTGGTCATGGGGAGTATCGATTGAACCTAAATTGAGAGACATTCTAATAACCCGCCTATAGTCTTCAAAAATGCTAAGTTCATATAAGAGAAAGTAAGACTAAAGAAGTATTCTGGATTAAAGGAGACTAAAGAAACATTACAACTAAATGCATCAAGAAATGGATCTTTGTGATAGGAAGGACATTATTCGAACAACTGTTGAAACTTCAGTGATTAACTTTGAGTAATTATATCAGTGTTAATTTCATTATTTTATTGGTTTGATTGTGGTTATGTAAGCAAATGTCCTAATTTGTGGAAGATAAACACTGAAGTATTCAAGAATGTGTTGGCAACTTACTCTGAAATGGTTCAGAGAAAAAGTGATCTTTGTTCTGTACTTGAAACTTTTCTGTATCTTTGAGATTACTTTAAAAATATAAATTTTCACTTATCACAGATCTAGACTCTACTATTACATGCGTTCTCTCAATAGATGCTGTGTGGTTTGGAAGTCGATTTGGCCACAGAAATGCTGCTTTTAATTCTTTGTCTTTAGGACGTTATTCTGCTTTTGAAAATTCAGGTAACCTCTCCAAACTCATTATTACTGTGCCATAAAAGCTACTCATTTTACTTTACTCATTGTGGCATAAAAGCCACCCAAGATTGCCTCTCTGGCTTCTTGTTGGATGGCATGAGGATGAGTATGCCTTCTGAACATTCTCATGTTGGCATCCCTAATTACCTTGGCCATTGGCGCAGGTCCAGTTGGAATGTCAACTGTGCCATCTGATAATGCTATAAAAAGACCTATAGCTGCTGCTCTCCAGCCATCTGTGCCTTCCCTTGGCATGATACTGTTGGGTAGTTTGTCTTTCATTGGCATGATTTTTGTAGGATGGCTTACATCTGCCACTCCTAGGCACTTGCTTGGTGATCAAGTTGACATAGAATTGCTTTGTTGGCACTGTTTTTATATAGAGGAGTTTTGTACCTGCTAAGTTCTGAAACAAGACTTACCATTTATTACATACCTTATAATTGCAATTTTAAATATTATGATTATAAACTCATTTTTGCCTCTGTTGACTCAAACCTAGCTTGAACTTTCAAGTTTAAATTCTCCCAATTGGAAATCTCCCGTCAGAAGAATTAACTACTAAATGAAATGTACTTCTTCTGTTTTAAGATATTAGATTGAGTGTACACATAAATCTCTTCTACTTCTGTGCCAAATCTCTGGAAATGATGGAAGATGCGTGCGTGTGTGTGTGTGTGTGTGTGTGTGTGTGTTTTTAAAAATTTATAACTGGAATTCAGGACAAATTCTATGGACCACAGTTTCTGAGCAATCTATTGAAAACTGTAAAACAGAATGAAATAGAAGAACAAAGCATAAACCAAAATGTCAAGAGGTGAAGACTGCTACCAAAATTGGGAGGAGCAACAAAAAGTTCTTCATGCCCTGAGGAAAGGGATACTAGGAATGGGAAAGTGTTCCTGGGCAAGCAAGGATGAATAATTAGGGTGTTACAACGGGAAGAGTAGGGTGAGTGAGTGGAGACAAGTCAGAGTAAGTGGATACTGATTAAACCCTAGGTATTTTTAGAAAAACAAGTTGATATGAGTATGTTGAAAACTTAAGGATATTCAGCCAAAAAAAAAAAGAATGGATGGTGTCATGGACTAATTATATTCACCCTTCCTTAGTTCATATGTTGAAGCCCTGACCTTCAATGTGACTATATTTGGAGACAGAACCTTTAAAGGAGGTAATTAAGGTTAAATGAGGCCATGAGGATGGGCCCCTCATCCAATATGACTGGTGCCCTTACAAGAAGTAGAAGAGACACCAGCAATGTGTGTGCACAGAGGTAAGACCATGTGAGGATACAGCAAGAAGGTGGCCATCTACAAGCCAAGGAGAGAGGTTCAGGGAGAAACCAAACCTGCCAGTTTGACAATGAATTTCCAGCTTCTGGAACTGTAAGAAAATAAATTTCTGTTGTTTAGGTCACCCACTCTGTGGTATTTTGTTATGACAGCCTTAGCCAACTACATAAATGGTATAACTTTATAACTAGTAAATAGGAAAAACACAACAAAGAAAACTTGATAAAAAATGTAAAAGCAAATAGGAAATAATCAAAAGGAAATAGTTAAAGGTATGGTAAGAAACCACAGAATAAGCTTGCTAGAATGTCTAAACATCATTAATTATAATAAATGTAAATGAATTAAATTCTCTTGTTGAAAATCAGTGCCACAAGATTGGATTTTTAAAATATCCATGTCACACGTGTCCTTGTGAAGAGACCACCCAACAGGCTTTGTGTGAGCAACAGGGCTGTTTATTTCACCTGGGTGCAGGTGGGCTGAGTCCAAAGAGAGAGTCAGCAAAGGGTAGTGGGATTATCATTAGTTCTTATAATGGCGGTGGAGTTAGGAGCAATGTTTTACGGGCAGGAAGTGGATCTCACAAAGTACATTCTCAAGGGTGGGGAGAATTACAAAGAACCTTCTTAAGGGTGGGGGAGATTACAAAGTACATTGATCAGTTAGGGCGGGGCAGAAACAAATCACAATGGTGGAATGTCATCAGTTAAGGCTATTTTCACTTTTGTGGATCTTCAGTTGCTGCAGGCCATCTGGATGTATACGTGCAGGTCACAGGGGATATGATGGCTTAGCTTGGGCTCAGAGGCCTGACAATCCAGATACATATTACATTTAAAAAATTTAAAAATTAGCTGAGTGTGGTGGCGTGCGCCTATAATCCTAGCTACTTGGGTGGCTGAGGTGGGAGGATTGCTCGAGCTGAAGAGTTTGGGGCTGCAGTGAGCGATGATTGTCACTGCCCCTCAGCTTGGGTGACAGAAAGATCCTATCTTAAAAAAAAAAAAAAAAAAATGAGAGAGAAAGAGAGAGAGAAACTTGTTTTATGACCTTGTGTTATTATTAAATGTTCCATGTGTACTGAAAAGAATGTATATTTTGTTCTTGCTGGGTGTTGCTCTTTAAATGATAATTAGGTCAATTTGTTAACAGTGTTAAGTCTTTGTATCCACTGACTTTCTGTTTGTTCCATCAACTACTTAGAGAGGAGTGTTTAAATCCTCTTTATCTTAGAATTATGGATTTCACTACTTCTACTTTCAGTTCTTTCAGAGTTTGCATCAAATATTCTAAAGCCATTGACCTTCTCTTTCATGAAATGACTTTTTCCCCTAATAATAGTTATTGTTCTGAAGTTTACTGGTCCTTTATTAATATAGGCATTTCAGCATTATTTTGATTGGTGTTTGCATTATATATCTTTTTTCATTCTATTATTTCTAACCTATCTTTGTCTTTAGAGTGGGTCTCCCATAGACAAAATGTAGTTGATTCCTGCTTTTTCATCTAGTACAATAATCTCTGAGGTTTTATTTTTGGACTCTTTTTTTTTTTTTTTTTCTGAGACGGAGTCTCGCTCTGTCACTGAGGCTGGAGTGCAATTGCACGATCTCAGCTCACTGCAAGCTCCACCTCCCGGGTTCACACCATTCTCCCATGTCAGCCTCCTGAGTAGCTGGGACTACAGGGACCCGCCACCATGCCCGGCTATTTTTGTTTTTGCATTTTTAGTAGAGATGGGGTTCCAGCATGTTAGCCAGGATGGTCTCAATCTCCTTACCTCGTGATCCGCCCACCTCGGCCTCCCAAAATGCTGGGATTACAGGCATGAGCCACCACGCCTGGCCTTATTTTTGGACTCTTTAGGCCGTTTTCATTTAATGTAATTATGTATTTCGATTTAAACCTGTCATCTCGTTTTTTTGTCATATCTGTTCTTTGCCTTTTCCTCTTTTTTCCTTTTTCGGTACTTTTGAATTTTTTTTGGTGGGGTATTCCAATTTACCTTCTATTTTGGTTTATTAGCTATACTTCATTTTAAAAATTTTATGTTTGTGTATGTCCATGTGCAAATGCTTGTTCTAGGGCTTAAAATAGAGTGGTCCCCTCTTATTACCAGCAGCTTCACCTTCCATGGTTTCAGTTACCCACAGTCAACTGCAGTCCAAAAATACTAAACGGAAAAGAAAATTCCAAAAATAAACAATTCATTTTAAATTGTGTGCCATTTTGAGTAGCATGATGAAATCTTGTGTTGTCCTGCCCTATCCTGCCCAGGATAAAAATCATCCCCTTGTCTAGCGTATTCATACTTTATACAGCTACCTGCCCATTTGTCACTTAGTAGCCATCTTGGTTATTATATCAACTGTTAAACTATTATAGTACTTGTGTTCAAGTTACCTTTACTTTACCAAATTATGGCCCCAAAGCACAAAAGTAGTAATTCTGACAATTCAGATATACCAAAGAGAAACCTTTTTAAAGTTCTTCATTTAAATGAAAGTGCATAAGTTCTCAACATAATAAGGAAAGATTAAAAATCATATGCTGAGGTTGCTAAGATATATGGTTAGAACATTTTCTGTACATGAAATTGCGAAGAAGGAAAAATAAAACCATGCACAGTATATATAGGATTCAGTATTATCCATGCTTTCAGGCATCCACTGGGAACCCCCTACAGGTAAGGGGGGACTACTGTATGCATGTTTAAGTTATAACCATCTGCTTTCAAATAATATACCACTTCATGGATAGTGTAAGAACATGACAACAGTATATATTCATTCCTCCTATCTTCTGTGCTATTGTTACTCATTTCACTTTTATATATAATACATGCCATAATACATTGAAACTGTTTTTGCTCCTAGTTTTTAATGTAAAAAAAAAAAAAAGTCTTCTATGCACCCATGTATTTACCATTTTGGTACTCTTCATTCCTTTATATCATTCCAAGTATCTGATATATTTTCTTTTTTGACTGAATAACCTTGTTTAGTATTTTTTATTGTGCTGGCCTTTACTGATAAATCCGGCCGGGCGCGGTGGCTCAACCCTGTAATCCCAGCACTTTGGGAGGCCAAGACAGGCGGATCATGAGGTCAGGGGATCGAGACCATCCTGGCTAACACGGTGAAACCCCGTCTCTACTAAAAAAAATACAAAAAACCAGCCGGGCGAGGTGGCGGGCGCCTGTAGTCCCAGCTACTCGGGAGGCTGAGGCAGGAGAATGGCATAAACCCGGGAGGCGGAGCTTGCAGTGAGCTGAGATCCGGCCACTGCACTCCAGCCTGGGCGACAGAGCGAGACTCCGTCTCAATAAAAAAAACAAAACAAAACAAAAAAACAAAAAAAAAATACTGATAAATCCTCTCAGCTTTGTATCACCTTCATTCCTCATTGTTCTCTAAGTTACTCCTAAGATACAGGAACAAACTGAATCTAAACAACCCAACTACCTTGTTGGTCATAATATATAGCACCGCCCTAGCACTGTTTAGAATCTTGGGTATAAGGAATTAGAGACAAAAAGTTACAACCCCTAATTCCAAAGTACTCAAAATGTTACAGATTTTGAAGCACTTTGGATTTTTAGATTTGGGATGTTCTGCTTGTCCTAAGTGTGTTATTGTATTGGAGAGAGAGCTAGAACAGGGGTTGGCAAACTTTTTTTGTAAAGGCTAGATAGTAAATACTTCAATCTTTGCAGGCCACACAGTCTCTGTCGCAACTATTAAACTCTGCCACTGCAGCTCAGAAACAGCCATAGGCAATATGTAAACAAATAAGTATGGCTACGTTCTAATAAAACTTTATTTACAAGAACTTGTCATAGGCTGTATTTGGCTCACGGTACATATATACTATGCTTTATCAACATATATACAATGTTTATAGAAAATGGTTTTTGAATAATTATACAAATATTAATCCTAATCCTACTTGTAAAATTATAAAAACATTCCAAAAGTTGAGTGTGGTGGCATGCACCTGCAATCCTAGTGACTCAAGGGGGTTGAGGCAGGCGGATTGCTTGAGCCTTTGAGGCCAGCCTGGGCAATATAGCAAGACATCTTAAAAAAAAAAAAAATTCTAAGATTTCTTTGCAGTTCCTTTCTTTGTAAATACATCCCACAAGGGATAAAAGACATTTATATTTTAAAGTGACTTGAAATCATTTTCTTTATGAAGTTATGCCACAAATTTGATATAAAGTCAGCCCACCATATCTGTTAGTTCCCCATCCATGGATTCCACCAACCATGGGTCAAAAGCATTCAGAAAAAAAAAAATTCCGTGAAATTCCAAAAAGCAAAACTTCAATTTTTCCCAAGCCAAACAGTATTTTGAATCCACATTAATAATGTGTAGGAATTACAGTAACTATTATAAGTAATCAAGGGATGATTTAAAGTGTTTTGGGAATATGTATGTAGGTTATGTGGAAATACCAGGCTATTTTATATAAAGGACATGAATATCTGTAGATTTTGGTATACTTGGGGGTGGGGGGAGTCATGAGACAAATCCCTCATTAATACTGAGGGACCACTATACTACTAAGTTCATTTAGTTAATTTTGCTTTTGATTCTTGAGAACTGCTTTTCACTCTTTATTTTATAATTATGTAAAAATGTATATGGCTGTAAAGTAATATCATCAAAAAAATACATTCAGAGAGATCCAATTTAAATCCATGTTTTATACATCAGTTGGCTGTAAATATGTAGCTTTCTGGGTTCTCTATTCTGTTCCATCGGTCTATGTGTCTGTTTATTTATTTATTTATGAGACAGAGTCTCGCTCTATCGCCCAGGCTGAAGTGCAGTGGCACGATCTCTGCTCACTGCAACCTCTGCCTCCCAGGTTCAAGCAATTGACTTGCTTCAGCCTGCTGAGTAGCTGGGAATACAGGTGCGCATCACTACGCCTGGCTAATTTTTGTATTTTTAGTAGAGATGGGGTTTCACCATGTTGGCCAGGCTGGTCTTGAACTCCTACCCTCATGATCCACCTGCCTCAGCCTCCCAAAGTGCTGGGATTACAGGTGTGAGCCACTGCGCCCAGGCACCTGTGTCTGTTTTCATACCAGTTCCATGCTTTTTGGGTTACCATAACTTTGTATTATATTTTAGTAGAGTACCTTCTGCTTTGGTCTTTTTGCTCACATTGCTTTGGCTATTTAGAGTTATTTGTGGTTCCATAATACTTCTAGGATTATTATTTTTTATTTCTGTGAAGAATGTCATTGATATTTTGATAAGGATTGCAGTGAATCTGTAGATTGCTTTGGGTGGTATGGTTCATTATATTTTTTATTTCAATAGGTTTTAGGGAAACAGGTTGTGTTTGGTTACATGAATAAGTTCTTTAGTGGTGATTTCTGAGATTTTGGTGCACCCATCACCCAAGTAGTGTCCAGTATACCCAATTTAGAGTCTTTTATCTTTCACCCCACCCCCACCATTTTCTCTGAGTCTCCAAAGTCCATTGTAGCATTCTTACAATATTGCATCCTCATAGCTTACTTAGCTCCCACTTGTGAGAATATACGATGTTTAATTTTCCATTCCTGAGTTACTTCACTTACAATAATAGTCTCCAATTCCATCCAGGTTGCTGCAAATGCCATTATTCAATTCCTTTTTATGGCTGAGTAGTATTCCATAGTATATTTATATACCACATTTTCTTTATCAGCTCGTTGATGGATAGGTATTTGGACTGGTTCCATATTTTTGCAATTGCAAATTTTGCTACCATAAACATGCACGTGCAAGTCTCTTTTTTGTATAATGACTTTTTTCCTCTGGGTAGATCCCAATAGTTGGATTGCTGGATCAAATGGTAATGCTACTTTTAGTTCTTCACGGAATCTCCACACTGTTTTCCACAGTGGTTGTACTAGTTTACATTCCCACCAACAGTGTAAAAGTGTTCCCTTTTCACCACATCTGCACCAACATTATTTTTTTAAATTCTTTTATTATGGCCATTCTTGTAGGAGTAAGGTGGTATCACATTGTGGTTTTGATTTGCATTGCCCTGATAATTAGTGATGTTGAGCATTTTCCCATATGCTTGTCGACCATTTGTTTATCTTCTTTTGAGAATTTATCTATTCATGTCCTTAGCCTACTTTTTTATGGGATTGTTGGCTTTTTTTCTTGCTGATTTGAGTTATTTGTAGATTCCGAATATTAGTCCTTTGTTTGATGTATAGATTGTGAAGATCTTCTCCCATTCTGTGGGTTGTCTATTAACTCTGCTGATTATTTCATTTCCAGTGCAGAAAAACTTTTTTAGTTTAATTAAGTCCCATCTACTTATCTTTGTTTTTGTTGCATTTGCTTTTGGTTTTTTGGTCATGAAGTCTTTGCCTAAGACAATGTCTAGAAGGGTTTCTCTGATGTTATCTTCTAGAAGTTTTATGGTTTCAGGTCTTAGATTTAAGACTTTGATCCATCTTGAGCTGATTTTTGTATAAAGTAAGAGATGATAATCCAGTTTCATTTTCTACATGTGGCTAGCCAATTATCCTAGCACCATTTATTGAAAAGGGTGTCCTTTCCTCACTTTGTTTTTGTTTTCTTTGTCAAAGATCAGTTGGCTGTAAATATTTGCCTTTATTTCTGGGTTATATATTCTGTTCCATTGGTCCTATGTGCCTATTTTTATACCAGTACCATGCTGTTTTGGTGACTGTGTTCTTAGGGTATGGTTTGAAGTTGGGTAATGTGATGCTTCCAGATTTGTTCTTTTTGCTTAGTCTTGCTTTGGCTATGTGGGCTTGATATGGTTTGGCTGTGTCCCCACCCAAATCTCAACTTGAATTTTATCTCCCAGAATTCCCACGTATTGTGGGAGGGACCCATGGGGAGGTAATTGAATCATGGGGGTCGGTCTTTCTCATGCTATTCTTGTGATAGTGAATAAGTCTCATGAGATCTGATAGGTTTATCAGGGGTTTCTGTTTTTGCTTCATCCTCATTTTTTCGCTTGCCTCAGCCATGTAAGAAGTGCCTTTCACCTCCCGTCATGATTCTGAGGCCTCCCCGGCCATATGGAATTGTAAGTCCAATTAAACTTCTTTTTCTTCCCACTTTTGGTTATATCTTTATCAGCAGCATGCAAATGAACTAATACAGGACTCTTTTTTGGTTCCATATGAATTCTAGGATTGTTTTTTCTAGTTTTGTGAAGAATGATGGTGGTATTTGTAAATTGCTTTTGGCAGTATGGCCATTTCCACAATATTGATTCTACCCATCCATGAGCATGGGATGTGTTTCCATTTATTTGTGTTGTCTATGATTTCTTTCAGCAGTATTTTGTAGTTTTCCTTGTGGAAGTCTTTCACCTCCTTGGTTAGATACATTCCTAAGTATTTTACTTTCTTTTCTTTTCTTTTTTTTTTCTTTTTTTGCAGCTATCGTAAAAGGGGTTGAGTTGTTGATTTCATTCTCAGCTTGGTCACTCTTGGTGTATAGCAGAGCTACTGATTTGTGTGCATTAATTTTGTATCCTGAAACCTTGCTGAATTCATTTACCAGTTCTAGGAGCTTTCTGGAGAGTCTTTAAGGTTTTCTAGATATATGATCATAACATCAGCAAACAGCAACAGTCTGACTTCCTCTTTACCAATTTGGATGCCCTTGATTTCTTTCTCTTGTCTGATGGCTCTGACTAGGACTTCCAGTACTGTGTTGAATAGAAGTGGTAAAAGTGAGCATCCTTGTCTTGTTCCAGTTCTCAGGGGGAATGCTTTCAACTTTTCCCCATTCAGTATTATGTTGTATGTGGGTTTGTCATAGATGGCTTTTATTATATTAAGGTCTGTCCCTTCTATGCTGACTTTGTTGAAGTTTTAATCCTACTGGGATGCCGGATTTTGTCTAATCCTCTTTCTGCATCTATTGAGATGATCATGTGATTTTTGTTTTTAATTGCGTTTATGTGGTATATTAAACCATCCCTGCATCCCTGGTATGAAACCCACTTGATCATGGTGGATTATCTTTTTGATAGGCTGTTGGATTCAATTAGTATTTTATTGAGGATTTTTGCATCTATGTTCATCAAGGATATTTGTCTGTAGTTTTCTTTTTTTGTTATGCCCTTCTCTGGTTTTGGTATTATAGTGATACTGGTTTCATAGAATGGTTTAAGGAGGATTCCCTCTTTCTCCTCTGGAATAATGTCAGTAGGAATGGTACCAGTTCTTCCTTGAATGTCTGATAGAATTCAGCTGTGAAGCCATCTGGTACCTGGACTTTTTTTTGGTTGGCAGTCTTATTACCATTTCAATCTCACTGCTTGTTATTGGTCTGTTCAGAGTTTATGTATCTCCCTGGTTTAATCTAGGAGGGTTGTATATTTCTAGGAATTTATCCATCTCCTCTAGGTTTTCTAGTTTACACACAAAAAGGTGTTCATAGCAGCCTTTTTGTATTTCTATGGTATCTGTAGTAATATCTCCCATTTTGTTTCTAATTGAGCTTATTTGGATCTTCTCCTTTGCTTGGTTAATCTCACTAATGTATATCAATTTTATTTTTTCAAAGAACGAGCTTTTTGTTTCACTTATCTTTTGTATTTTTTTGGTGTGTTGTTTCAATCATTTCATTTGGTTCTGCTCTGATCTTCAGTATTTCTTTTCTTCTACTGGGTTTGAGTTTGGATTGTCCTTGTTTGTACAGTTCCATGAGGTGTGACCTTAGATTGTCTCTTTGTGCTCTTTCAGACTTTTTGATGTAGGTATTTAAGGCTATGAACTTTCCTCTTAGCACCACTTTTGCTGTATCCCAGAGGTTTTGACAGGTTGTGTTACTATTCTTATTCAGTTCAAAGAATTTTTAAATTTCCATCTTGATTTCATCGTTGACCCAAAGATCATACAGGAACAGGTTATTTAATTTCCATGTATTTACATGGTTTTGAGGATTCCTTTTGGAGTTGATTTCCAATTTTATTCCACTGTTGTCTGAAAGTACTTGATACAATTTAGGTTTTTCTTAAGTTTACTGAGATTTGTTTTCTGGCCTGTCATATGGTCTTCATATGCTCTGTCTTGGAGAATGTTCCATGTGCTGATGAACAGAATGTATATTCTGCAGTTGTTGGGTAGAATGTTCTGTAAATATCTGTTATGTTCATTTGCTCTGGAGTATAGTTTAAGTCCATGGTTTCTTTGTTGACTTTCTGTCTTGATGACCTGTTTAGTACTGTCAGTAAAGTATTAATGGCCTCCACTATTATTGTGTTGCCATCTATCTCATTTCTTAGGTCTAGCAGTAATTGTTTCATAAATCTGGGAGCTCCAGTGTTAGGTGCATATATATTTAAGATTGTGATATTTTCCTGTTGGACTAGCTCTTTTATCATTATGTAATGTTTCTCTTTGTCTTTTTAAACTGTTGTTGTCTTAAAGTTTGTTTTATCTAATATATAAATAGCTACTCCTGCTCACTTTTGTTGTCCATTTGCATGGAATATCTTTTTCCACCCCTTTACCTTAAATTTATGGGAGTTCTTATATGTTGAGTTTCCTGAAGACAAGAGAAACTTGGTTGGTGAGTTCTTATGCATTCTGCCATTCTGTATCTTTTAAGTGAAGCATTTAGGCTGTTTACATTCAACATTAGGACTGAGGTGTGAGGTACTATTCTATTCATCATGCTATTTGTAGCCTGAATACCTTGTGGTGTTTTTTTTTTTTTTTTTTCTTTGTGTTATTGTTATGTGGGTCCTGTGACAGTCATGCTTTAAGGAAGTTTGATTTTGGTGTGTTTTGAGGATTTGTTTCAAGATTTAGCTCTTTTTAGCAGTTTCTGTAGTACTGGCATGGTAGTGGCGAATTCTCTCAGCATTTGTCTGTCTGGAAAAGACTGTATCTTTTCTTCATTTATGAAACTTAGTGGATACAAAATTCTTGGCTGATAATTGATTTGTTTAAGGAGGCTAAAAATAGGACCCCAATTCCTTTTAGCTTGTAGGGTTTCTGCTGAGAAATCTGCTGTTACTCTGGTAGGTTTTCCTTTGTAGGTTACCTGATGCCTTTGCCTCACAGCTCTTAAGATTCTTTCCTTCATCTTAACTTTAGATAACTTGATGACTATGTGCCTAAACAATGATCTTTTTGTGATAAATTTCCCACGTGTTCTTTGAGCTTCTTGTATTTGCATGTCTAGACCTCTAGCAAGGCTAAGGAAATTTTCCTCGATTATTCCCTCAAATATGTTTTCCAGACTTTTAGATTTCTCTTCTTCCTTGGGTACACCAATTATTCTTAGGTTTGAACACTTAACGTAATCCTAAACTTCTTATAGGCTTTCTTCACTTTTATATATTATTTTTTCTTTGTCTTTGATGGATTGGGTTAATTTGAAAGCCTTGTCCTCAAGCTCTGAAGTTCTTTCTTCTCTTTGTTCAATTCTATTGCTGAGACTTTCCAGTGCATTTTGCATTTCTCTAAGTGTGTCCTTGATTTTCGGAAGTTGTGATTGTTTTTATTTATGCTAACTATTTCAATGAAGATTTTTCCTTTCATATCCTGTATCATGTTTCTTATTTCTTTAAGTTGGACTTCACCTTTTTCTGATGCCTGCTTGATTAGCTTAATAATTAACCTTCTGAATTCTTTTTCTGGCAATTCAAAGATTTAATCTTGGTTTGGCTCCATTGCTGGTGAGCTAGTATGATCTTTTTAGGGTGTTAAAGAACCTTGTTTTATCACATTACCAGAATTGTTCTGGTTCCTTGTCATTTGGTGGACTATATCAGAGGGAAGATCTGGAACTCAAGGGCTGCTATTCAGATTCTTTTGTCCCATGGAGTGCTCCCTTGATGTGGTGTTCTCCCCCTTCCCCCTAGGGATGGGGTTTCCTGAGAGCAAAACTGCAGTGATTGTTTTTGCTCTTCTGGGTTGAGCCACCCAGTGGAGCTACTGGGCTCTGGGCTGGTACTGGGGAATGTCTGCAAAGAATCCTTTAATGTGATTTGCCTTCAGATCTTTCAGCCGTGGATACCGGCACAGATTTTCAGTGTCTGAGGGAGCCTGCATGGTGATCAAGTTCCTTCAGAGAGTCTATGGATTCTCTCAGCTTTCTTGATATGTTCCTGCAGTACTTTTTGGAAAAAAAGTTCATGATGTGAGTTTCTATACACTGTTTTGTCTGTCCAAGCAGGAGCTGCAAGCTAGTCCTGCCTCCTATGCACCATCTTCCTGGTTCTCCCTGATTCATTTTAATAAGACTAAATCTTCTGATCCATGAGCCGGGGATGTCTTTCTATTTGTTTGTGTCCTCTTTGGTTTTTTTACTGGTGTTATTTCATTTTCCTCATACAGGTCTTTGACCTTCTTGGTTAAACATTTCTTATGTATTTTTTCGTAGCCATTGCAAATGGGATTTCTTTCTTGATTTATTTTTCAGCTAGTTCCTTATTGATATATAGAAACTCTGCTGATTTTTATGTGTTAATTTTGTAAACTGAAATTTTACTGAGTTCATTTGTCATTTCTAATAACTTTCTAGGTATAAGATCATGCTGTCTGCAAATCTGACTTTATCTTTTCTAGCTTTCTTTCTCTTGCTTGATTGTTCTGGCTAGGACTTACAGTACTATATTGATCAGGAGTGGTGAAAGTGGATATCCTTTTCTTGTTACAGGTCTTAGAAGAAATGCTTTCAGCTTTTCCCTATTCAGTATGATGCTAGCTGTCAGTTTTTCATATATGGCCTTTATTATATTGAGGTAGGTTCCTTTCTGGCCTAACTTGAGAGTTTTGTTTTTTTGTTTTGTTTTTGTTTTTGTTTTTTGTTTTTTTAACCAGGAGTGGATGTTGAATTTTATCACATTTGTTCTGCATCTATTTGATGATCAAATGGTTTTTATCTTTCATTCTGTTCTTTTATCAATTTGCATATGTTAAAGCATCCTTGCATCCCTGGGATAAATCCCACTTGATCTTGGTGTATTGTCTTATTGATGTCTTGTTAGATTCAGTTTGCTAGTATTTTGTTGAGGATTTTTGCAACTGTGTTCATCAGGCATATTGGCCTGTAGGTTTTTGGCCTATAGGTTTTTTTTTTTCTTTGTCATATCCTTGTCTGGTTTTGGTATTGAGGTAATGCTGACCTCATAGAATGAGTTAGGAGAATTTTTGCTCTTCAGTCTTCTGAAATAGTTTGAGAGGAATTGGTATTCATTTCTAAGTTTGGTAAAATTCAATAATAAAGCAGTTGGCTTTTCTTTGTTGGGAGAGTTTTCATTACTGATTAAATCTTGTTAATGAAGAAAAAACTTCTTCTCTTCAGGTTTTCTATTTCTTCCTGGTATAATCTTGGTAGGTTGTATATGTCCAGGAACTTACGCATTTCCTGTAGGTTTTCCAATTTGTTGATGTATAGTTGTTCATAAAAGTCTGAGATGATCCTTTCTGTTTCTTTGATATCAGTTGTAATGTCTCCTTTACCTTTCTGATCTTATTTCAGTTTTTCTCCTTTTTTCTTGTTAGTCTAGCTAGAAATTAAACAATATGTTTTTATCTATGTTTTATCTTTATCTATAGATTTTTATCTTTTCAGTGAACCAATTTTCTTGTGTTATTTATTAGTCTCTATCTTGTTTAGTTCTGCTCTGATCTTTATTCTTTTTCTACTAATTTTGGGTTTTGTTTGTTGCTTTTCTAGTTCCTTCAGGTGCATTGTTAAGTTGTTTATTTGAAATCTTCTTACTTTTCTGATGTACAAAAAAGTACTTCTTAGCACTGCTTTGGCTGTATCCCATTGGTTTTAGTATGTTGTATTTCCATTTTCATTTGTTTCCATTTTTTTATTTCCTTCTTAATTTCTTCTTTGATTTAGGGGTCATTGAGGAACATATTGTTTAATTTCCCTGTATGTGTACATTTTCCATAGTAACTCTTGGTATTAACTTCTAGTTTTCTTCCTTTGTGGTCTGAGAAGATACTTGATATGATTTTTTAAAAATTTGTTGAGAGTTGTTTTGTGGCCTAACACATACGGTCAATCCTGGAGAATATTCCATGTGCTGATGAGAAGAGTACATATTTTGTAACTGTTGAATAAAATGTTCTGTAAATGGCTGTTAGGTCCATTTGGTCTGCAGTGCAGTTTAAATCCAATGTTTCTTTGTTGATTTTCTATCTAGATTATCTGTCCAATGCTGAGAAGGAAAAGTGTTGAAGTCTCCAACTATTATTGTATTTAAGTCTGTCTCTCCATTTATATATAATAATATTTGCTCTGTGTGTGTGTGTATGTGTGTTTCAGTGTTGGGTGCATACATATTTAGAGCTGTTAGACCTTCTTGCTGAATTGATCCCTTCATCATTATATAATTACCTTCCTTGTCTCTTTTTAGTTTTGTATTTAAATTCTATTTTACCTGATATAAATATAGTTACTCCTATTCACTGTTGGTTTATATTTGTGCAGCAAATATTTTTCTATCCCTTTACTTTGTTTATTGTACCTTTACAGGTGAAGTGAGTCTTATAGGAAGCATATAGTTGGGTCATGTCTTTTTAATACATTCAAGCTGTCTGTATCTTTTAAATGGGGAATTTAATCCATTTACATTCACGGTTATTATTGTTAGATGAGGACTTATTTTGGGTTTTTTTTTTGTTACATGTTTTAAGTTTGTTTTGTATATCCTTTATTCTTTTCTTCCTCTCTTACTGTTTATCATTGTAGTTTGTTGGGTTTCTATAGTAGTAACATTTGACTCCTTTCTCTTTCTCTTACTGTGTGTCTGCTCTACCAGTGAGTTTTATAGTTTATGTGTTTTCATGATGGTAGGTATCATCCTTTTGCTTCCAGATCTAGGACTTCCTTAAATATTTCTTGTAGGACCAATCTAGTGGTGATGAATTCTCTCAGTTTTTGCTTATCTGGGAAACACTTTATTTCTTTATTTTGCCTTCATTTTTGAAAAGAAGCTTTTTTGGGTACAGTAGTCTTGGCCGACAGTGTTTTTTTTCTTCCAGTAGTTTGAATGTATCATCCTATTCTCTCCTGTCTTGTAAAAAGAAAAATTCAGTGTTAGTCTGATGGGATTCCCTTATATGTGACTTGACACTTTTGCTGTTTTTAGAATTCTTTCTTTGACTCTTAACAGTGACTATAACGTGGCTTGAAAACCTTTTTGGATTGTATCTATTTAAGAACCTTTTGAGATTCTTGTATCTGAATGTCCATGTCTCTTGTAAGATTTGGGAAGTATTGGCCGGGCGCGGTGGCTCAAGCCTGTAATCTCAGCACTTTGGGAGGCTGAGACGGGTGGATCATGAGGTCAGGAGATCGAGACTATCCTGGCTAACACGGTGAAACCCCGTCTCTACTAAAAAATACAAAAAATTAGCTGGACGAAGTGGTGGGTGCCTGTAGTCCCAGCTACTTGGGAGGCTGAGGCAGGAGAATGGCGTAAACCCGGGAGGCGGAGCTTGCAGTGAGCTGAGATCCCGCCACGGCACTCCAGCCTGGGTGACAGAGCGAGACTCCGTCTCAAAAAAAAAAAAAAAAAAAAAGATTTGGGAAGTATTCAGCTATTATTTTGTTAAATAGGTTTTCTATATCTTTGCCCATATTGTCTCCTTCTGGGACTCTGAAAATTCAAATATTTGGTAGATTTATGGTGTCAAAACTGTCTTCCAGTTCTTAGATTATTTCTTGTATTTGATCTAATCTGTTGTTTAAACCCTCAGTTGTATTTTTTATTTCATTCATTAAATTCTTCAGTTTCAGAATTTTTTAAATGATGTCTCTGTTGAATTTCTCATTCAGATCATGAATTGTGTTTCTGATTGTTTTAAAATTTTTATCTGTATCCCATTTAGCTTCTTTAATATTATTATTTTGAATCCTTTTTCAGGCATTTTACAGATTTCTTTTTCATTGGAATCTGTTGCTGGATAATTATTATGTTCTTTTGGCAGTATCATGTTTCCTTGCCTTTTCATGTTTCTTGTGTCTTTCTGTTGATATCTGGTGTAACAGTTGTTTCTTCCAGTTTTATAGATTGGTTTTCATAGGGTAAGATATTTTCCTAAAGATGTACCTATAGTGTTGGTTGGGTAGGTTGATTTGGCTTTGATTCTTGTTGGGCACACTCATGTAGTCATCATATGATTTCATTGGCTGTCATCAGAATTAGTGGTGCCTGTTAATTCCTCAGTTGCTTGGGCTGCAGTTGTTAGCGAGAGCTATAGTGAGGCTTTGCTGAGGATGGGAATGTCAGGAGGGCTGGTCTTCAGGCAGCAATAGTGGTGGTAGTGGGCTGGATGTGCACCACATATGCAGGCACTGGTGGTAAGTGCATGCAGGCTGACCCTTGGACCTCCCGGTTGCTTGTTCAGGGACTAGCAGTGGCAGTGGTTGGTGGGTGGGTGGGTCCTTGGGCAGCATGTATGATGTTAGCAATGACGGTAGCAGTGTTGGGACAACCTAGAGGCCCCTAAGCAGTACATTCTGGCACCAGTGGTTGTGGCAGTCTCGGCAAGCCAGTTTACTGTCTCCCAGGTGGCACATGTATGTTGATGTTGGCAGCAGTACTGGCAGCAGGCTGGGTGGGTCTGATGTCATGCTCTCAAAAGGCATGTGCAGGTGCTAGTGTTGGTGGGTGGGATGGGTTGATCCCCACGTCCCCAAATGGTGTGCATGGGCAGTGGAAGCAGTGGCAGTGGGCAGAACAGACCTATCTTCAGGTTTCTTTATGGTACATGCAGTCACTGGCAGTGGGCAGGGCAGGCCCGTTTTCAAGTCCCTCTTTCCCCCCACCACAATGGTACATGTAGGCACCAGTGACGGTGATGGGATGAGTCAGTCCCCAGGACCCCAGATAGTATACTCAGATGCCAGTGACCAGGGGAGACCTATTCAGAGGCCCCTCAGTGGTACATGTGGGCACCAGCAGTGGTGGCCAGGTAGGCCTGTCCTGAAGCTCCTTAATATTTCACTCAACCACAGGCTGTGGCAGACAAGCAGATCAATCGTCAGGGCCCTGGACAGTGCACTCATGCAGCAGTGGGTAGGGTGGGCCTGTCCTTAGGCCTTAGGATGGTGCCCAGGTTGGCTGGTTTCTGGGCTGCTCAAAGGTATGTGCAAGTGCACATTGGCTTTGCTGCTGGGAGCAAGGAAGGGCTGCTATCAGTGACAGCGGACCCAGGAAGTTGGCTCTCAGGCTCTGGTGAGCACACACTTTGGTTCTGGTTCCCATTGTCCCACAGGCAGCCTCCCCATTACACATCACTGCCCATTTCCCAGGTGCAGGACAGTATGTGGGCTAGAGTGCTGCAAACCTGGGTATACCACTGAGTCTAGCCAGTGCCTCAGTACTACAGCCCTCTGGGCTGATGTTGGGGGAAATGTCAGCAAAGCTCCAGTGATGTGGACATTCAGGAGCTGTTGTGCCCCAGGGAAGGATATCATTTGTTGTGACTGGGCTCTCAAAATGATGTCATGCTACAGCTGCTTGAGTCTTGGGGGATGTGGTTTGCAGTGCAAACTACCTGTCTGGAACAATGCCACTGCATGGACTCCAAGAAGTCCCTATACTAGTCTCAGGGTCCATAAGGACTGAGGAGCTCTCCTGTGGCTAAGACTGTAGGAGTCCATCATGGGAGAGTAGACTGCTATAGACCTCTCACTTTAACCTTTTCCCTTCACTGGTGAGTTTCTCCTGGCTCTGTGCCAATCCTGGCTGGCTGGCAACTTTTCTTCCCTCTCCTTCTGTGACTCAGAGGTTCCCTGTCACTTCCCTCTGAATTCTAGTGTTCTCTCTTAAATGCTGTATTCAGTATGTGATTATCTACTTGATATTCTGGTCCTTCTTTGTGGAGGAGGTGAGTGCTGGTGCCTCTGGTTAGCCATCTTGAAAGCCTCCTTCCCACTGTGAATAATTTCCAGAAAAATATAAATGGCTAAAATTGACATAAGAAATAAAAAAAAATTAGTTCAGTAACCCCACAGAGAAAATTCAAAAAGTAGTCAAAAATAGAACTCCTGAAAGGAAGCACTTGTTTTTACTTATGAGTTCTACAAAACCTTCAAAAACATGTAATTCCTACAAGCCTATTCTAACATGAGAATATATGACAAGAGAAGTAAATTCTTAATTTGGTAAAATAAAATATCGATTCTTTCCATATATTTTTCACTTTTAAAGTGATGATTCATTGTTCTGACCTAATATAAAAAAGACTGTGGAACATTTATATGGACGTTAGCAATTGATTACTAAAATTTTTATTTCTATTAATGTAACTCTGAGATAAGTTATTTAACATACTTCCTTATCTTGAAAGTTACATTCATTCTCCTCAAAGCTACAAAATATGATGCTTCTAAAATATAAACACAGTATTAGAAACAATATTTTTCCCCAGTTCTTAAAGCAGTTAATCAGATTTGTCCAAAGGGAAATGTCATTTTAAAATAAGCACAAAGAGGATTGTATCAATATTTTACACATTTATGTTTAGGTGAAATAGCATGAATTTGAATGTGTTGAAGGCAACTTTGACCAAGGTTTAAACCTGTAAAACTGTAGAATATGAATAAAAATGTTCAATTATCAATGGATTTGAACTAATCAAAGCATCATACAGGACAAGAACACAGTAATTATAAATATGTATAAGCTGTTGCATGTCTTTGTTAGTGCTTCCATATCTCATAGAAACCTATCAATCTTAGGAACATTTCACAAATTAGAAAAGGTTATAACAATATCAATATGTTACAGTACTTATAATTATCTGTCAATAACTGATCCAAAGTATGATTTAAGATGAAACTCCATTCAATATTTTTTTAGTTTTAAAACTTTTTTGCTGTAAATTTGCATATTCATTCTGGTAGCACATTCAAAAGTCTTCTGTGAAAGGTAATGAAGTCCTAGGAACAGCAAGTTTTTTATTTTAGATTTTACATGTATAGGCAGAATATGTGTAAATTTTGAAATCTGGATCATGTCCAAAGACTGTCAGTTTGTCATCTTTTGTTGACTGGAAGCCAATTTCATTTAATAGTGCTAAATGATGATGCTAATATAAGTCAAATTGGCAAATGATAAATTATAAAATTGTCATTGAGAATGACAGAAACTAAGTGGTGTTCATTCTTCTGAATATCTTTCTGAAAACTTGATTCCAAGTTAGTAACACTTTTATAACTTAACCATCTATCAACTAAGTAACACTGGTTGGGTTGAAGTACAAGTTGAAAATTGTCAATATGACACTTTTCAAATCAATTATGTATATTGTCCATTTAGACTTGTGATATGACATTTTAATTTTATACAGTGACTCCAAAAAAGGGCCAACAAATAAAAAACACTAAACATCTTACAATGTTTTATTGTGCCTTTCTCCAAGATGCATGATTCTTTTACATTTTTAATTGACAGATAACAATTGTGTATATTTATGGGGTACAATGTGATGTGTGTATATTTGTGGGGTACAATGTGACGTTCTGATCTATGTATACATTGCAGAAAGATTCCCTTGAGCTAATTAACATATTGTTACCTTACCAATTTATTTTTTGTGATCATAACATTAAAAATCTTTTTTGAAGGCCAGGAGCAGTGACTTATACCTGTAATCCCATCACTTTGGGAGGCTGAGGTGGGAGGATTACTTGAGCCCAGGAGTTTGAAACCAGCCTGGGCAACATGACAAATTTGTCTCTAAAATAAATAAATAAATAAATAAATAAATAAATAAATAAATACAAAACTAACCAAGTGGGGTGGCATGCGCTTGTAGTCCTACTACTTGGGAGGCTGAGATGGGAGGATCACCTGAGCCCTGGAGGTCAAGGTTGCAGTGAGCCATGGTCGTGCCACTGTACTGCAGCCTGGGTGACAGAGTGAGATCCTGTTTCACAAAATAAAATAAAAAGATAAAAAATAAAAATCTATTTTGAAATATACAATACATTGTTATTAACGGTGGTCATCATATAGTGTTAAAGATCACTAAACTTATTCCTACAGTGTAGCTGAAACTTTGTATGTTTTGATCATCATCTTCCCTTTCCCCACCACCATAACCTCCAGCCTCTGTTATCACCTTCCTGTTTCTCTGAAATCAACTTTTTAAAAATTCCATATATAACAAGTGAGATCATACAGTATCCATCTTTCTGTACCTGGCTTCTTTCACTTAGCATAATGTCCTCTAGTTCCATCCATATTGTCACAAATGAAAAACTTTTCTTATTTTTAAAGGCTGTATATAATATCTCATTGTGCAGATATACCACATTGCCTTTATCGATTCATCCACTGATAGACACTTAGGTTGCTCCATAACTTGGCTATTGTGAAAAATCTTGAAATATATGGGAGTACCAACGTCTGCTTGACGTATCAATTTCAATTCCTTTGAATATATACCCAGAAGTGCGATTGCTAGATCATATGGTATTTTTAGTTTTTTTAAGAAACCTCCATGCTATTTTCCAAAATGGCTGTACTAATTTGCATTCCCAGCAGCAGTATACACAGGTTCCCTTCTCCTCATATCCTCACCAACACTTATTCTTTTTCTCTTTTTTGACATTAGTAGCTATTCTAACAGGCATGAGGTGATATCTCACTGCGGTTTAAATTTGCATTTCCTTGGTGACTAGAGATGTTGAGTGTTTTTCATATATCTGTTGGCATCTCTCTCTCTTATTTTGAGAAATGTCTGCTCAGATACTTTGAGTTTTCTTACTATTGAGTTGTTTGAATTCTTTATATATTTTGGATATTGGCCCCTTATCAGATGTATGGTTTGTAAATATCTTCTCCTAACACATGGTTTATCTCTTCACTGTTACTTCTTTCTTTTGCTGTCCATAATCTTTTTCATTCATTGCAGTCTCATTTATCTATTTTTGCTTTTACTGCTTGTGCTTTTGGAGTCCTAGCCAATAAATCATTGCCCAGGCAAATGTCGAGGAGCTTTTCTCTCCTCCACAAGTTTCACATCTTGTGCTTAACATAATATCTTTTATCCATTTTGAGTTGATTTTTTTTTTTTTTTTTTTTTTGCCTAATTATTTCAAGATACTTTATTTTAAAAACAGGTCACAACACTAAGCTTTTGGCCCATTCTGCCATTGTACAAGCTACAAACGCTTGTTCAGCAGCTGAGGGGCACTCTTGAGTAGCGTGTCTGAAGAGTGAATAAAAATCCATGTAAAACAAATATTCAAATAGTTTCCATAGGAACACAGATAAGTGTGACCCATATCCTAGTCTTCCATATGGCTGCATCGTGCCGACCCTACTCTTACAAAGACATTTCGAAACTAGCAGTAATTAAGTTACATGGTCCCCCCAAATCCCTTAATTTAAGCTAAACTTGTAGTTAACAGCTACTAGGGTGATATCTACACATTAATACCAGCTGAAGCACAGGCTGCTGGGTGGCGTTTCATCCCACTCTCCCAGGCACAAGACACAGGCAGGGTGCTGGTGTCCTGTTCCTCTACTTCGGGTGGGAAGTCGGGGTTCTGGAATTGCTGCATGAGTTGCCACGCAGGCCCTGACATCACATAGTAGATCACCGGCCTCTGGAAGCCATTGAACGTAGAGGCAGCAACAACAGTGTAAGCGCCCATGTTTTCAAAGAGCATCCAATCACCCACATGCATTTCGGGCAGGTCACAGCGCTCAACAATCCGATCAAGGCCATCACATATTGGTCCCCATATGCTGGATGAATAATACTTCTTATCTGGTTTAGGTCTCTTTTGCAGAAGGGGCTTTACATGTGCGTGATCATACAGTATGCAATTAAATGATCCATAGACACCATAATTCACAAAATACATAAAGGTCTGTTCACTCGACTCATCTTCATCATCAGAGCCAGTCTGTTCCTTTAATACAATTTTCTTGGAGATGATATTAACCGCAAGTGTGAAAGCTGATGCAACATAGTATCTGCCAGGCTTAGCTATGATTCTCACTCCAGAGTCTGACAGAAAATATCTGTCCAACGCTGGGTTGATTATGCTGGTGATCTCTTCAAATTTAAGCTTCACATCCTCAGATCCAGGAAAGCCACCGCCAATATCAAGCAGATACATGCTGAAACCAACCTCAGCCCCCATGTCAAAAACACAGCGGGTATCAGAGATTGCCTGCACGAAGGTCTCAGGATCGGTACAGCCGCTTCCTACGTGGAAGCTGACACCAACAACATCGATATTCACCTCTTTTGCCCTTTCCAAAAGGAGCCTGCTATTTCTGAGCGTGGCACCGAATTTAACACTGAGACGACAGACTGCTTTGGAATCATCAGTGGCAATCCGCAAAACCAACTTTGCTTTTGGATGTGCTCTGGCAACTTTCATCAACTCAACTTCACTATCAAAAGTCATCATCTGGACTCCATTATTAGCAGCATACTTAGTTTGAGATACTTGTTTACAAGGATTTGCATAGATAATCCTCTCTGGAGGCACCCTCAGACTCTGCACCAACTGTATTTCAGTCTTGCTAGCACAGTCAAATCCTGTCCCCACAGCAGCAAGGGTCTTCATGATGGCTTTGCTATCATTACATTTGACTGCATAAAAGGGGGTGACAAGAGGGAGAGCGTTTAACCACCTCAGATGTTTCTTTAGAATGTCTCCCAGGTCTGCCACATAGAAGGCATCCTTATCATTAGAAAAAGAAACTTCATTAATTTTTTGGTCCAGAATGCCCTTGGCAGTAAAACCTTTATCGAGGAAGTGGCAGTCAAATTCTTCATTACCAAAGTTGTTCATGATTTCTTGATGTTCCTATGGAAAACTAAGAGATGGAATTGAAAGAAATATTTCCAGCTTCTCACAAAGGCAACTCTCCAGGAATTCCAAATCCCTCTGCGTGTGCCCTTGGAGCAGTAGTGGCAATCCCAGAGCGCCCAGGCGCCATGGGCCAGCCCAATGGGGAAGCGCAGACGCCGGAGCGGCAGGAGCGCTCAGCCGCCCCTGCCGCGCCCATCAGCGCCTGGCTCCCGCCGGCCTGAGACGCCGGCCGGAGGTGGCGCCGGAGTTGCTGGCAGAGGGGCTACAGGAGGAACTGACATTGAGTTGATTTTTATATGTGGTTTGATGTAAGGGTCCAATTTTATTATTCTGCACATGAATATCCAGTTTTCCCAACACCATTTATTAAATACATTGGAAAGGACAATAAATTGTTCTTTCCCCATTGCATGTTCTTGGCCACTTCGTTGAAAATCAACTGACCATAAATACTTGGATTTATATCTGGGCTTTCTATCCTGTACCATTCTTCAGAGTGTCTGTTTTTATACCAGTACCATGCTGCTTTGTTTCAACAGCTTTATAATATATTTTGAAGTTACTGTGTTGCCTCCAGCTTTGTTCCTTTTATGCAAGATTGTTGGCTCTCTAGGGTATTATCTGGTTCCATATTAATTTTAGGACTGTTTTTTCTCTTTTGCTAAAAAAAAGACATTGGAAATTTGATAGGAATTGCATTTAATTAGTAAATTACTTTGGGTAGTATGAACATTTTAACACTATTGTTTCTACTAATCCATGAATATGGGATATCTTTCCATTTATTTATTTTTAAGTGTGTGTGTGTGTGTGTGTGTGTGTGTGTGTGTGTGTATGTATGTATGTATGTATGTATGTATTGAGACAGAGTCTCACTCTGTTGCCCAGGCTGGAGTGCAGTGGAGTGATCTCGGCTCACTGCAACCTCCACCCACCGATCAAATGATTTTCCTGCCTCATCCTCCCGAGTAGCTGGGATTACAGGCGCCTGCCACCGCACCCAGCTAATTTTTGTATTTTTAGTAGAGACGGGGTTTCACCATCTTGGCCAGGCTAGTCTTGAACTCCTGACCTCATGACCCACCCGCCTCAGTGTCCCAAAGTGCTGGGATTACAGGTGTGAGCCACTGCGCCCAGTCAATATCTTTCCATTTATTTGTGTCTTCTTTAATTTCTTTCATCAATGTTTTATAATTTTCAGTGTATAGGTTTTTCATCTGTTTGGTTAAATTTGCTCCTATGTGTTTTCTTTTTTGGTGCTAGTATAAATGGAATTGTTTTCTTAATTTATTTTTTGGATAATTCATTGTTAGTGTATTGAACGAGTACTGATTTTTGTATGTTGATTTTATAACCTGCAACTTTACTGATTTTATAAGCTGCCAAATCAACCACATGTTGGTTTTGCAACCTACAAACTTATCAGTTCGAACAATTTTTTGTTTTTTCTGTAAGATTGTGTCATCAGCAAACAGAATTTCACATTTTCCTTTCCTATAAGGATACTTTTAATTTCTTTTCCATGTATAATTGCACTGGCTGGGATTTCCAGTACTGTGTTGAATACAAGTGATAAGAGTAGATATCCTTGTCTTATTCCTGATCTTAGAGGAAAAATTTTCAACTTTTAACAAATGAGTATGATGTTAGCTGTGGGCTTATCATATATGGCCTTTATTGTGTTGAGGTATATTCCTTCCATATTTTTTTTAGTTTTTATCGTGACCAGATGTTGAATTTTGTCAGATGCTTTTTCTACATCTATTGAGATGGTCATGCAGTTTTTGTCCTTTATCTTGTTAATACAATGTATCACACATTGATTTATATATGTTGAACCATACTTGAATTTCTGGGATAAATACCACTTCATCATGGTGAATGATCTTTTTAAATGTGCCATTGAATTTGGTTTGATGGTATTTTGTTGAGTATTTTTGCATCTATGTTCATCAGGGACATTGGGCTGTAATTTTCTTTTATTGTAGTGTCTCTGTCTGGCTGGTATCAGGGTAATGCTGGCCTCACAGTGAGTTTGTTGGAAGGGCTTGAAAAGGATTGCTTTTACTTTTTCTTTCAGTGTTTGATATAATTCAGCAGTGAAACCATCAGATCGTAGGCTTATCTGATTATTTATTCAGTCTCCTTACTCATTATTGGTCTGTTCAGATTTTCTATTTCTTTTTTTCCTGACTTATTCTTAGTAGACTGCATGTTTCTTTGAGCTCATTCATTTCTTCTAGGTTATCCAAGTTATTGGTATATAGTTGTTCATAGTACTAGTAGTATGTTGTGATTATTTGTATTTCTGTGGTATATACTTATAATGTCTCCTCTTTTATTTCTGATTTTATTTGAATCTTCTCTTTTTCTCTTTGTTAGTCTACTGAAAGGTTAGTCAGTTTTGTTTATCTTTTCAAAAACCAACTTTTAGTTTTCTTGATCTCTTCTATTATTTTTCTAGTATCTAATTTGTTTCTTTTTTCTCTTTATTATTTCCTTCCAAGTTTGGGCTTATTCTTCTTTTTCTAGTTCCTTGAGGTGTAATGTTAGATTGTTTATTTGAGATATTCTTTTCTGAAGTAGGCACTTTTTACCATATACTCTCTTAGGACTACTTTTGCTGCATCTTATATGTTTTGGTATATTGTGTTTTCATTTTTGTTTGTCACAAGGTATTTTTAAATTTCATCTTTGGCCAATTGGTTGTTCAGAAAGATGCTTCATTTATACATATTTGTGACTTTTCCAAGATTGTTCCTGTTACTGATTTGTAGTTTCATGCCGTTGTGGTCAGAAAATACATGATTTCAGTCTTCCTAAATTTGTTGAGACTTGTTTTGTGGCCCAGCATATAATATGTTCTGAAGAATGTTCAACGTACACTGGAAAAGAATTTATATTCTGTTTCTGTTGGATGCTAATGCTGTAAAATATCTGTTAGGTCCCTTTTTTTAATTGTAGTTTAAATTGATGTCTCCTCATTGATTTTCTCTTCTTTAGATGATCCAGTGTTGAAAGTGGGGGTAATGAAGTCTACTATTATTGTATTGCAATCTCTCTCTCCCTTCAAACTTACTAATATTTGCTTCATATATTCATGGGCTCCAATGTTTAGTGCAAATATATTTACCATTGTTATAACTTCTTGATGAACTGAACACTTTATCACTATAAGATGACCTTCTTTTTCTCTTTTCATAGCGGGGTTTCACCATGTTAGCCAGGATGGTCTTGATCTCCTGACCTCGTGATCCACCCACCTCGGCCTCCCAAAGTGCTGGGATTACAGGTGTGAGCCACCATGCCCAGCCTTTTTACTAAAAGTATATCTTGTCTGATGGAAGTATAGCTATCTCCAATCTTTCCATTTCTATTTGAATGGAATATCTTTTTCCATCCATTTACTTTGAGTCTGTGTGTCCTCAGAGGTGAAGTGAGCCTCGTATGCATAGCATATAGTTGGGTCTTCCAGACAAGTGATTCTAAACAAGTAACATATAGTAACATAGTCCACCAGTCTGTTAGAACCATGATAGCTAGGCATCTGGCCAGGGGTACATCCATCTTTTACAGGGCCTGAAGCTGATATAATTTGAGGAATTTTTTTTTAAGAAAAAGAATTTAAATTTTCAGATACAAAATTAGATACCACAAAGGACTTCTACAAGTAAGAGGTAATGAAGCTTAAGCTTCATTAGCTTCATGGAAAATTCATCTCTGTATCTGGCACACAGTAAACGTTGCATAGTTATTTGCGGAATGATTTTTTATTTGCGGAATGATTTTTGATTAGCTAATATCTGTTCATTAAAACTAATGTTACAATGAGTATGACTACCCTGCTTGTGGGCCACTTGCTTGCAATTTCTTCAGTATATTTAGATTTAACAGTACCTTAGCATTAGTCTCAATGAGCTTACTCCATGTCCATTATTCCTGTATGTGCTAGCCTGCCCAGGTAAAGGACATAAAAATGAAATATACAGCCAAATGGGTTTTATTTTCTTGATTCATTTAGACTATGACCATTTCCCAGATATTTGTTGTCTTAATCCGTTTTCTGCTGCTACAACAGCATACCACAGACTGGGTAACTTATAAAGAAAACAGATTTATTCAGTTAACAGCTCTAGAGCCTGGGAAGTCCAAGAGCTTGGTGCTGGGATCTGGTAAGAGTGATCCCATGGTGAAGGGTGGAAGGCAGAGTAAACACATGAGACAGAGAAAGGAAATTGGGCCAAACTCACTTTTACAACAAACCCATTCTTTTGATAACTAACCCACTCCTGTGATAACAGCATTAATCTATTCATGATGGCAGAGCCTTCATGACCTAATCCTCTCTTAAGGGCCCCACCTTCCAATGCCATTGCACTGGCAATTAAGTTTCAACATGTGTTTTGGTGGGACATTCACACTATAGCATTTAATTGTGTAAATCCAACATTTAAACTAAATTCCTAGGCTAAATCTATCAAAAATTATTAAACAAAGTCAGAAGATAGCCACTTGAGAGGTGATATAGATACTAGATATGTCTTTCACCAGATTCTAAAGCTTAATTAACTCTGTCAGACTGAGGGGCATGGAATTATAGAGATATACTCTTGAATGCATTTTGCTTAAGTCCACATTCAAATATATGAATAATGAGGAGGTCCACAGGTGAATCAGCAAATAAATGGACTGCATAGCATGTTTCCAAACAGATTATGAAATTAAAACTTTCATGGGGGAGATATAATATCAATTTAAGAACTATTAATGTTTGCCCTCTTAGCTAGCACCTCTAGTCCCACCTACTCAGGAGACTGAAGCAGAAGGTTCACTTGAGCCCAGGAGTTTGAATCTAGCCTGGGCAAAGTAAAGCACGATCTCTTTTATTTTTATGTTTTAATTTGCCCTCTTCAAATCGATGACCCCAATTCCCTAGAACTATTTTTTTAAATACAGGGGAGAAATCAGAGAATTAAGGAAGAATGCAAAAATGAGAGACAGAAAACGTTCCAGAAATAATTTGACCACAGATCTTATAGCCCACACTTACTTCTAAACATAAAGTACTCATAATGGTACCACAAATAGAACTATCTATATATGGGTATGTTTTTTTGTTTGTTTGTTTATATGGCTGTATATCAGTGTTCTATAGTTTTAAAATTAACTAGAATAAGTTTTAGATATTCTTCACCATTTGTTTTGACATATTAATTTTAAGATCAATTTATCAAGTTGAGGGGATTTTGATTAGAACTCCACTGAGTTTTACAGAATATATGGGGTCAGAATTGAAATTTTTATAAATGTATGGTCTTCCTAGATATAAGCATGTGTATGTCTGTATTTTAATCAGATGTTCATTTATGTTCTTTAGTAATGGTTGGTAATATCTTCTCAAATGTACTGCATATTTTTTGCTTTCAATAATAAATACAAATTTTATCAAAGAACAGAAAACAGGGAAAGCCACCTAGCTCATTTCATAAGACCAGTGTAATCTTGATACCAGCCAAGGGCAGTTCAAGTAAACAAAGTCACAGACTATTCTTAAGAGCATAGATGTAAAAATCTTAAATATTTGCAAAGTTGAAAAAAGTATATATTTTCAACTTACCAAATTCTTCTCTGAATATAAGAATCTATTATTAAAGTATCATGCTATTCTTGGATTAAAAATTAAAAACCACATATTATTTTGATTGTACATTTAAGTTGCCTCCAGTTTTTCACTGTTATAAACAGTGCTTTAATTACCAATCTTGGATACTGTCCCATCATTTCCTTAGGAAGATTTACCAAAAGTATATTTTAAATTATGATATATTGTTAAAATACAGGTACCGCAAACTTTTTTACAAAGGGCCAGATAGCAAATATTAGAGATTTGTGAGCCAAGAGGCAAAACTGAAGTTATTATGTAGGTACTTATATAACAAGACAGAAAATTTCCATAAATCTTTATTGATGAAATTAAAAGAGTACAATTTTTGTGATATAGCTCTACATATGTGAAGAATGGAATCCTTTTCAGAGGAGGTAACATTTCACTTAATTGGGTTTGAAAGCTGGTGTTTCCTATCAAAATCTTTAGCTAACGTTCATCTGTTAATGCTTATCTACAATGAGATTTTACATATTTCACCTTTGAAAATGTCTTTCCACATATATAAGTACTGCCAAATACTGATATCAATCCATGAGTATATGCTTTTAATTGAGTATATTCAACAGACTGGCAGGCATTTTTAGAATTCTATTAGCTAAAAGGCTAGAATGCCTTTTAGCATGTCATTACATTGCAAATCACTTCCAATTAAAGTTCCTCAATTGCACAGTTAAATGGATTTTGGAATATGTAAATTTCCTTTGCACTTGCATCAAGGTCTGAAAAACACTGCTGTAATTTGAAATCAGAAAATATATTGCTGAAAATTTGTGTAGGAATGGAGATGATTTAAAAAAAAAAACCTTTCGACAGTGCAGGAAGTATGTGATGCAGCCTGACATTACTTGCAATTCAAACAATGTTCTCATTGAAATGACTTTATCACATTATGTTTCACATATAAGTTTCACATATAAGCACTGTTTTACTTTGTAACTTTAGCTTGAAACCGTTTCAAATTTGCAGCAAAAGCTAATTTCAAAGCCACTCAGTGTTCAATAGCAGTGATTGAGCACAGTTCTTCCAACCGTTAAAAATGTAAAAACCATTCTTAATTTGAGGACTGTATCAAAAGCAGGCTAGATTTGGCCCATGGGCCATAGCTTACTGACCCTTGGCTAGTGCAGTGGCTCATACCTGTAATCCCAGCACTTTCGGAGGCCGAGGCGGGCAGATCACAAGGTCAGGAGTTCAAGACCAGCCTGATCAACATGGTGAAACCCCGTCTCTACTAAAAATACAAAAGCTAGCCAGGCATGGTGGTGCATGCCTGTAATCCCGGTTACTCAAGAGACAGAGGCAAGAGAATCACTTGAACTGGGAAGGCAGAGGTTTCAGTGAGCCGAGATCATGCCACTGCACTCCAGCCTGGCAACAGAGTGAGGCTCTGTCTCAAAAAATAAATAAAGTCTTAACCAATTATATTCCCAGTAAGTGTTACATGCCTGTTTTCCCAAAACTTTGCAACCTGTAATTATTATTTACTTTTAAAGATTTATCCAATTTGAAATTACATTTTTCAGCTTGCATTTATTTACATAAGGTCACATATCTTTTAATGATTATAAGCCATTTATATCTATTTCTTCACTGTAAGTGGTTGTTCATATTCTTTCCCCATTTTTATTTCAATAAAATTTTCATTCCAACAATCATTCTGCATAGCAAAAAGAGATCTAAATCCTTTTTAGTGACTCCACTTGTTCAGTATTACTTTTCACTGCTTTCTCCTACACATCCAACACTCCTTCCATATGGAAAGATCTGCCATTGTCTGAGAGTTGTGTTTTCTCAGGCTTCTCTGCATATCTGCACCAGACACCATTCATTCCCTGTCACCTTTTCTCCATTTTCCCCCTCTTATAGTAACTCTTATTCACCCTTCAAGACTACCATCAGAGATCAGTTCCTCCTCTTTGGTTCCACAGCATCCTGCACATATGTGCTATAAAATCTATCATACTTTTTTGTAATTAACTATTGGTTTACAGTGGTCTCTCTCCCCACTGGGCATACAGCTTTTTGAGATACGGTATTATAATTGATCGCCATACTCCAAAACAGTGCCCAGCACTTAGTTGGTACTAATTATTTTATTTCATAATACTAGTAATATTAATAATAACAAATATATGCCAGACACAGCAACGAATCTGTTTAGTATCCCTTGTATCGTGCTTAGCATAATATGCAATTAAAATCTGAAGACACACCCTTGGATATTAATGTCTTACAAAAGAAAAATAGCAATTAACATTTTTTATTCCCTGACAAAACTGAGTATGTCAAAGACTTTATTAAAAACTTGTATTTTCCCTCACAGCTTAAAATAATTTATTTAAATACTTGCCTTTAGTTATAGCTGTGATCTCCAATTCAGAAAAATTTGCTTATACTAGAAAACTAAGAAACTTAAAATACAGAAAAGAATATTTACAAACTTTCTATTTTGTAATCTGAACAATAAGTTTCTTTCAAAATCCTCTTTGTAATTTGAGCAAGATTCATTTTGAATCAATCTTTTATTTTGCTTTATTTCCTCAGGATATTCATTACCTTGCACTAGATAAAGGTGAATTGGCACTAGCTGAAGTGGCAAGAAAAAGAGCTAGTGACATTGATGCAGAATCAATAACCTCTGGAGTTGGTAAGAATTAATGCTATTTTTAAGTGCTTTTTATTTTAATCAATAGTATCATTTCTATTTATGTTTGGAGGACATGGTTGGTTAATTTGAATTACTTTGTTTGTAAAGACAGTGCCTTATAAAAAGAAGAATTAAGCCTTGACAAACAGCACAGTATTGATATACAAGTTGGAATTGTGTTTATGTGAAAATTTCTAATCAGTGATTACTATTGTCATCATTTAGCAAAAAGTCAAAAGGATATTCTTTTCATAAGATTTTGTGAGTATTATCATACTGTTGTTATTAAAATTAACCAACACAGAAATTTATATAATCCTTTATACACAGACATGTCATTTCTCAAAAGAATTCTCTCCTATATCGGGCAAAGTATTTCATATGGGAGTTTGGGTTTGATAGGTGATCTGTTTTTCTTTAGAAGCTGCTAGAATCATTTTAAACTGTAGTATTCTAAAGAAGACAGATCAGAAGCCTTAGAATGAATTTAAAAGTTCCTTTAAATTTTATAATATAAAAAATGAAAGTTTATAAAAAGTATTGTAATATTAACACTAACATCTTTTTTTTCACCTCAGTTTATCTAATGCCTCTAAATTGAGCAATATTGATACTTAGAAATCCAATTCCTTTTCTTACTGAGTATTTATTATTCTTAAATTAGGCAAAGAACCCTCAGGATTGTACTAGAATTCATTCTTCTGTGGAACTCCTCTGAAACAAGTTTTAAAAAGATTTCCACTTTGTAAGTGCTTGAAAAATCTTATACAAGCCTCTCCATTGACAGATCTTGTGCTTTGTTTTTGTAATGCTGTTTACAGCCAAAGGGACCAATTGTCAGCTTCTTTCTGACACCACCACATAGATCTAATCTTAAAGGTGGTACTGAAGGACTCAAAGCCATTCCAGCAGGGTAGCTCTAAACCTGAATACCAGGGCCAACAGGTACTAGCAAGATAATTCCATTCTCCTTCCCCCATCCTGAAAGAGTTCCAAATTGATTAGACCACTTTCATATCTCCATTTCTAATGGATAAGGAATACTCACTATTAATGCAGTATTGGATAAGAATAACTGTAATTGACCTATCACTATATCTTGTTACTTGCTAGGGAGGGATATTAATGTGTGAACTACTACTACTAATAGCACCTAATATTTATTGAATGCTAAGTTACAGATAACTAATTTTCACCACAACTCTGTGAAGTACAATTTATATTTGCTATGCGAAGTCACTTCTAACTAAATGATGAAAGCATACCATGTTTATAGAAATGATGATGTTATATGATAGGGAAATATCCTCCATCCCCATCCCTCTAGCCATTTAGGAAAACACAGTAGGAAGTTAAGTCATAGCCAGTTTTCTGGGATGTTTCCTTAGCTGTCCTGTACCCTGCCTTTTCTTCCAGGATATCAGATATCATGAAGGCCATCTTTGCATTTTAAAGCTATCTAAAAATAGTAACAGTGAAAGAGAATGTGAAGAGATTATCACAAAATTTCAGCAAAACAAAGAAACTCCCCGATTCACCAAAATGCATCTCATTTCCTATATATTCTCTGATGAGGTTACTGTGGCCAGCGGATAATTCCTAGCCAGAAAGCTTAGTGTACCCACTTTGAGCCCTGCGTCATTTCTAGCAAATATATTTTCAGTGATACCCTGTTACTTCTCTTTTCTCAGTCTTGTCTCAGGCCTCAGACTTTGACCTAGATTACTATGTTTTGACAAAGATACTATTAAATAACATCAGTAACTTTCAAGACGTTGCCCTATTACATGAATGTTCTACTCAGTTTTGCTGCAGAAAACTGGGTGATTCTCACTCAGAAGTCCAAATGGAATTAGCAAAGAATTTCTGGTTTCCTCATCATGGTCTCTGCCTAGTTCTTTTTTGCAGCCCACATCATGCTGGGGAAAGCTAATTTTCTCTCAAATTCCCTCAATTTAATTCAATTATTCTCTTAAACTTATCCCAAAGCTGAAAGTTATTAAATTTTTGGCTTTCAAAGTGGTTCTTTGATGCAAGCAAGGAGCCAAATTATGTAAGACAGCGAAAGAGTAGTTCCATTTACATGGGAGAGTCTGTAAAAAAGCATCAGACATAAATACTGTCACCATAGTTAAAAGCAAGAGTTGCCAAAGGAAAAGCTGGATGATGATAATCTGAACAATTTGGTAATTTTTTAAACTTTTTATTTAAGTCTAACATGCATACAGAAAAGTGCACAAAACATAAGCATGTGACTCAATGAATTTCACAAAGGGAACACATCCTTGTAAAGAGTATCTCGACCAAGTAACATATGTTACCAGGACCCCAGAAGCCCCAGAAGATGCTATAATCTCAGCCCAACTGTCCAGATTTGTAACGTTATAGACTAGTTTTGCCTTTTTTCAAACTTAAATAAATGGATTCAAACCTATATTTCAAACTTAAAATAAATGGATTCAAACCTATATTCTTTTGTATTTGGCTCCTTTTATTCAACATTACGAATCTGAGAATATTTCATATTGTTGCATACAGTTATAATTCTTCCGTTTTTATTGCTGTATAACAATATTCCAATGCATGAATGTACTTCAATTTATTCTGCTTTAGATGGATACTTGGGTTGTTTCAAGTTTGGGACTAACGTGAATAGTGCTGCTATGAACATTCTTGTGTATGTCTTTTAATGGACATAGGTACGCAGATCTGTTCGACTGTGCTTAGAAGTGGAATTCCGTGACATAGGATATGCAGCCTTAGTAGTTACTTCCAGTTTTCCAAAGTAGTTGTTAACAATTTCCCTTCTCACCAGCAGTACGTAGGAGTTCCAGTTTTGGCCATCCTCAATGATGCTTGATATTGTCTCTCTTTTTCATTTTAGCCATTCCGGTGGAAAAGATATTGTAATTTTGTATATGTGATAGTATAATATATAGGCTGTTTCTGGACCATGTTCTATTTTATTACTGTTTGTCTATACTTGCACAGATATCTCACTGCTTTAAGCAACTCTGACTGTCAATATTATTATTTAGTAGTGCAAATTGCCCAGCTTTGTTCTTTAAGATGGACTTGTCTATCTTTCCATATAAATCGCAAAATCAGCTTATACCCTGATTCAAGGAAAAAAAAAAAAAACAGTGGGGGCTGAAATTCTAGTTAGAATCTCATTTAACTCATAGATACATTTAGGCTGAATGTATTTCTTTATAATATTGTTTTCCAATCCATTAATACGATCTATCCCTGCATTTATTTAGGTCTTCTCTATTTCTTAGGAAAAATGTTTTGTAGTTTTCATAGTAGTGGTCTTCTACATCTTCCTTTAGATTTAAGTATTTCTTTTTCTCCTTTGTATGTGGTAATCTTATTTTAAAATTTCATTTTCTGTTTTATTTCTGGTATATATATGATTGACTATTATATATATCGACCTTATATCCAGCAATAAGTGCTAAATTCACTTATTAATGCCAACAGTTTGTAAATTCTTTTGAATTTTCTGCATCCCAATCATGTCATCTGGAAATATGTTAGTCTCTTTGCATTGCTATAAAGGAATACCTAAGACTGAGTAATTTATAAAGAAAAAAGGTTTATTTTGGCCCAAGGTTCTTCAGGCTATGTGAGAAGTATGGTGCTGGCATCTGCACCTGGTGAGGCCTCAGGAAGCTTCAAATCATGGCAGAAGGTAAAGGGGGAGATGCCATATCACATGGTGAGAGAGGGAGAAAGAGAGAGAGAAGAGGGGAGATGCCATATCACATGGTGAGAGAGGGAGAAAGAGAGAGAGAAGAGGAAGACCCAGGCTCCTTTAAACAACTAGCTCTCATGTGAACTAACAGAGCAAGAACTCACTTCTTACCATGGGGAGGGCACCAAGCCATGTAAGAGGGATCTGCCTCCATGACCCAAACACCTCCCACGAGGCCCCACCTCCAACATGGGGATTACATTTCAATATGAGTTGGAGGGGACAAACATCCAAACCATATCAGCAAATAAGGACATTTTAATTCCTTCCTTTCTAGTTCTTATGCCTTTTACTTCTCTTTCCTTATTACTGTACTGACTAGAAGCTCTAGTATAAAGATAAGTAGAAGTTGTGACCGGCATTATTTTCTGTTTCTTGATTCTCAGGGAAAGCTTTCAATAATTCACCAGTTAGCATAAAGTTTTCCCCAGGTTTTTAATAAAACTTTCATACATATTAATAAAGTTCCCTTCAATAAACTAGTTTGCTAAGAGTTTCTATCATGAATAGGTATTGAATTTTATCAAATACTTTTCCTGTGCTTATCAAGATTATTATGATCTTTCTCCTCTGTTCTATTAATATAGTGAATTGCATTGATTTTCAAATGGCAAACTAACCTTACATTCCAGAATAAATACTTCTTAATTGTGATGATGTATTTTTACATATTCCTGGATTTCATTTACTATTTTTAAATGTTGGCATTTACATTCATGAGGGATCAGTCTGTAAATGGTTTTACTTCAGTATCTCTGCCTAGTTTTGATATCCAGATTATTTTGACCTAATGCCTAAATGTCAAGCATTCTAGAAAGGATACATTTGAACATGTAATAGTACTTTATGTCCAGTTATTTATATATGGCATATGTAACACTTCCTACAACTTAAAAATTTTACATTAATCTTGACTGTATTGATGTCAACATTTTGGTTGTAACATTGTATTAAATTTTTGTGAAATACTATCATTGGAGGAAACTGGGTAAAAGAGACATGGGACCTCTCCATTATTTCTTACAACTGCATATTAATATACAATTATCTTTAAAAGTTTAATTTTTAAAGTTTATATTAATATAGTGTCCTATGTTAAGTACTGTAATAAACATTACCTTATTTGGTCCTCCCAAATTATCTCTAAAGGAGAAACTACTCTTGGTGAATTTTTTTAGAAGCTTTTTTCTTTAATAATTTCAGCTTTTATTTTAGATTCAGGGGGCATATGTGCAGGTTTGTTACATGGGTATATTGCATGATGCTAAGATTTGGGGTATGAATGATCCCCATCACCCAGGTGGTAAGCAACAGTACACGAGAAGTAGTTTTTCAACCCTTGCTCCTTGCCCTTCTATTAGTCCCCAGTGTTTATTATTCCTCTCTTTATGTCCATGTGTACCTAATGCTTGACTCCCACTTACATATGAGAATATGTGGTATTTGGTTTTCTATTCCTGAGTTAATTGACTTACAGTAATGTCTTCCAGCTACAACTATGCTGCTGCAAAAGGTGTGATTTCAGTCTTTTTTATGGCTGTATAGTTTTCCATGGTGTATATATACTACATTTTCTTTATTCAATCCATCATTGATGAGTTCCTAGGTTGATTCCATGTCTTTGCTATTGTAAGTAGTGCTGTGATGAATATACAAGTGCATGTGTCTTTTTGGCAAAACAATTTATTTTCCTTTGGGTATATACCCATAAATGGGATCAATGGGTTGAATGATAGTTCTCAGTTTTTAAGAAATCTCCTGACTGTTTTCCACAGTGGTTGAATTAATTTGCATTCCCACCAGCAGTGTATAAGCATTCCCTTTTCTGCACAACCTCACAGCATGTGTTATTTTCTGACTTTTTAACAAGAGCCATTCTGACTGGTGTGAGATGCTATCTCATTGTGGTTTTGATCTGCATCTCTTTGATTAGTGACATTGAGCATTTTTTCATGTTTGTTGACTGCTTGTATGTCTGCTTTTGAGAAATGATTGTTCATGTCATTTGCATGCTTTTTAATGGACTTGTTTTTATCTTGTTGATTTTAAGTTCTTCATAGATTCTGCTTATTAGTCCATTGTTAAATGCATAGCATAGTTTGCAAATATTTTCTCCCATTCTGTAGGCTGTCTGTTTACTTTGTTCATAGTTGTTTTTTTTTTTTTTTTTTTTTTTGGTTTAATTAGGCCGCACTTGTCAATTTTTG
>NW_012103221.1:905826-932825 GCF_000951045.1 Mandrillus leucophaeus
TTCTGTAGGTTGCCTGTTCATTTTTTTTTTTTTTTTTTTTGCTGTGCAGAAGCTCTTTGGTTTAATTAGGCCGCACTTGTCAATTTTTGTTATTGCTGCATTTATTTTTGAGGACTTAATCATAAATTTTTTATCAAGGCCAATGTCCAGAAGGACATTTCCTAGGTTTTCTTCTAGGATTCTTATATAGTATGAGGTCATACATTTAATTATCTAATCAATCTTAAGTTAATTTTTGTATATGGTGAAAGGGATCTAATTTCATTCTTCCACATATGGCTAGCAAGCTATTCCAGCACCATTTATTGGATAGGGAATCCTTTCCCAGTTTCTTTTCTTGACTGTCAAAGATCAGATGCCTGTAGGTGTGTGGCTTTATTTCAGTGTCCTCTATTTTGTTACATTGGTCTCTGCATCTGTTTCTGTACTAGTACCATGTTGTTTTGGTTACTGAAGACTTGTAGTATAGTTTGAAGTTAAGTAATGGTGATCCCTCGAGCTTTGTTCTTTATGCTTAGGATTGCTTTGGTTATCTGGGCTCTTTTTTGGTTCCATATGAATTTTAGAATGGTTTTTGTTGTATTTCTATGAAAAATGACCTTGGTAGTTTGATATATACAGAGTTGAGTCCATAGATTGCTTTGGGCAGTATGGACATTTTAATGATATTGATTCTTCCAGTCCATGCACGTGGAAGTTTTTCCATTTGTTTGTGTCATATGTGATTTCCTTCAGCAGTATTTTGTAGTTCATTCACTTCCTTGGTTAGATATATTCCTACATATTTTATTTTGTGTATGGATATTGTAAGTGGGATTATGTTCTTGACTTGGCTCTCAGCTTGAATGTTATTGTTATATAGAAATGGCACTGATTTTTCTATGTTGATGTTGTATCCAAAACCTTACAGAGGTTTATCAGGTCTAGGAGTCTTCTGGTGAAGTCTTTAGGGTTTTCTATTTACAGAATCATATCATTAGCAAAGAGAGATAATTTGATTTCCTCTTTTCCTATTTGGATGCCGTTCATTTCTTTCTCTTCTCCTGATTTCTCTGGCTAGGACTTCCAGTACTTCTTTGAATGGGAATGATGAGTGTGGGCATCTTTGTCTTGTTCCTGTTCTTAAGGGGAATGCTTCCAGCTTTTGCCCATTCAGTATGATGTTGGCTATGGGTTTGTCATAGATGACTCTTACTTTGAGCTCTGTTCCTTCTATGCCTAGTTTGTTGAGGGTTTTTTATCAAGAAGGATATTGGATTTTATCAAAGGCTTTTTCCATGTTTATTGAGATGATCATATGGTTTTTGTTTTTATTTCTGTTTATGTAGTGAATCATGCTTATTGATCTGCATATGTTGAACCAACCTTGCATCCCAGGAATAAAGCCGCTTGCTCATGGTGAATTAACTTTTTGATTTGCTGCTGGATTTGATGTGTTGGAATTTTGTTGAGGATTTTTGCATGTATGTTCATCAGGCTTATTGGCCTGTGGTTTTCTATTTTCATTGTGTTTTTGCCAGGTTTTGGTATCAGGGTGGTTCTGGCTTCACAGAATGAGTTATGAAAGGAGTTCCCACCTGCCTGATTTTTTGAATAGTTTCAGTAGGATACAAGTTCTTCTTTGTACATCTACTATAATTCAGCTGCAAATCCATCTGGTCCGGGGCTTTTTTTAAATTGGTAGACTTTTTGGCCAGGCACGGTGGCTCACGCCTGTAATCCCAGCACTTTGGGAGGCCGAGGCGGGTGGATCACGAGGTCAGGAGATTGAGACCATCCTGGCTAACACGGTGAAACCCCATCTCTACTAAAAATACAAACAATTAGCCAGGCATGATGGTGAGCACCTGTAGTCCCAGCTACTTGGGAGGCTGAGGCAGGAGAATGGCGTGAACCCAGGAGGTGGAGCTGGCAGTGAGCCGAGATCATGCCCCTGCACTCCAGCCTCGACGACAGAGTGAGACTCTGTATCAAAAAAAAAAAAAAAGGTAGGCTTTTTATTATTGGTTGAATTTCATAACTTACTGTTTATTGTTCTGTTCAGGGTTTCACTTTCTTTCTGTCTCAGTCTTGGGAGGTTGTGTGTTTCCAGGAATTTATGTATTTCCTCTGCATTTTCTAGTTTGTGTGCATTGAGATGTTTGCATTAGTTTCTGAGGATCTTTTGTATACCTGTGGGATCACTGATAATGTTATCTTTGTCATTTCTGATTGTGCTTATTTAGATCATCCTTTTTTCCTTTGTTATTGAACTAGTGATCTTTCATACCTGTTTATCCTTTTAAAGTATAAACGTTTGGTTTTGTTCATTCTTTGTATGGATTTTTGGATCTCAGGTTCATTTAATTCTGCTCTGATATTAGTTACTTCATTTCTTCTGCTATCTTTGGGGTTAGTTTATTCTTGTTTTTCTAGTTCTTCTAGGTGTGATGTTAGATTGTTTAATTTGAGATCTTGCTAACTTTTTGTTGTAGGCCTTTAGTTCTATAAACTTTGGAGAGATCTTTTTTGTATAGGCAATGAAATGAGGTTACAGTGGAAATGCTCCATATACTGCAAAAAACTTGAGAGCCACTGTTCTATAGCAATTCTAATCAGTTTTCTATGGATATAGTTCCCGGATTGAACTCCCTCATACAATAGTGCCATAAAACACTCAGTAAAATAAAATAAATATGGCTAAATACTTAAAAGATATATTAAGACAAATTGATTTATTTAAAAATTTCTGGGATACATGAAATATTCTCAGAAATCACAAATTTATTTGTTTATCTGAATATTTCCAAAAATTTTGACCATACAACCCTCATCTTTATCCTTGTTCCAGGCAAGAGCTATAAATTCATTGAACTTGAGATTTTTATAATTCACTTGGGGAAACATAGATTAATTGCACAATTGTAAATCTTTATCCTTGCTAACAGGCTTAGCATGATGGTACTAGCTATTAAAATAGTAATCATCATTCATAGAGGTAAAGAACTCAAACATTTATACTGTTATTATAGTAGTCCCCCTTTATCTGCTAATTTCCTTTCTGTGGTTTGAATTACCTGAAGTCAACCACAGCCCAAAAATATTATATGGAAAATTCCAGAAATAAATAATTCACAATTTTTAAATCGTGCACTGTTGAGTAGTGTGACGAAATCTCATACTGTCCTATTTTGTTTTGTCCAGAATGTGAATCCCTTTGTCCAGTGTACCCCCACTGTATATGCCACCTGCCCATAAGTCACGTAGCAGCCATCTTGGTTATCAGATGGACCATAATGGTGTAGCAGTGCTTGTATTGAAGCAACCTGTATTTTACTTAATAATGACTCCAAAGCACAAGAGTAGTGATGCTGGCAATTCAGATATACCAAAGAGATGCACTTTATGGTGCTCTCAGTGAGTAAAAAGGTGAAAGTTTTCAACTTAATAAGGAAAGATATCATATGCAGAGCTTGCTAAGATCTATGGTACATATGAATCCTCTATCCATGAAATTGTGAAGAAGGAAACAAATTCATGAGTTGTGCTGCTGCACCTCAAACTGCAAAAGTTTCAGCCACAGTGTGTGATAAGTGCTTAATTACAATGGAAAAGTCATTAAATTTGCATGTGAAAGACACAGAAAGGTGTTCGAATTGACAGCCATCAGATTCGGTAGAATCTGCTATTTCAAGCATCCACTGGGGGTCTTTGAACATATACCCCATGGATAAAGGGAGACTACCATACCTGGAAAATTCCTCTCCCCTCAGCTTCTTCCTTCTTTCACTTCCACACTCTGAGTGACATACAGCAAAATTTCAGAATAGGAAGCTCTTTGTCCTTGTTACCCCACAGTTACATAAATCAGAGGTAAAGACGTGCAGCTGGTAATGTCTCAGACTTTCTTGACAAAACTGGAGAGAGCATTTTCATGAAGGGTTATATTGCCAAAACTCATGATCACTGTAGAGGCTGGATAAAACATCTTTATTAGGGATTAGCTATGCTACAGGCATTGTCTAAAGAACTTGCTGCAGAACACCTTGGTATGTAGGAGTCAAACATCTGTCATCATGTCAGTTTTGCTTCAAGATGACATCACTGTTGCCATGCAACAGGCTATTTTCTTACAGAAATTAAGGCATTCAAAAGCAGCCATGTATACAGGGGAATTGGGAAAGCCACACACAGGCCCAGTCAACACACATTTCAGAAAAGACCTGAGAAGACCATAAGCTTTTACCTCAGGCCAATTCCTATGCTCAGAGCAAACCTAGCTAATTAGTGGGACTGTCCCAGCACACAGCTAGTCTGCAAAGACTGGGAGAGATGGCTTTTTCAAATGCCCAGTTTCACACACACACACAACCCACAAGGCATACAAAGAAACAGGAAAACATGGCCTATTCAAAGGAGCAAAATTAATTGGTAGAAATTAAACCTGAGAAAGCACAGACATCTTGCTAACTAGGCAAAGTCTTTAAAACAACTGCCTTAAATATGTTCAAAGAGCAAAAGGAAACCATACAAAGAACTAAAGAATATTTTAAAAAAACTAAGAACAAAATGAAAATATCAAAAAAGAGAAATTATAAAAAGGAACCAAATTCTGAAGCAACTGAAAAGTCCAATAACTGAATTTAAAAATTTACTAGAGAAGTTCAAGGTTTGAGTAGGCAGAAGAAAAAAAATCAGCCAACTTCATGATACAATATTTGAAATTATCAGTTCTAAGGACCCAGAAGAATTAAGAAAAGTGAACTAAACCTACAAGATTTATGGGACATCATCAAATATACCAATATATACATTACAGGAATCCCAGAAGGGGAAGAGAGAAAGGATCAGAAAGATTATGAAGAAATAATGACCAAAACCCTCCTAAATTTGAGGAAATACATGGATCCACAAACCCAAGATGCTCAGTGAACAAAGAAAGGATCAGAAAGACGATTTGAAGAAATAATGACCAAAACCCTCCCAAATTTGAGGAAATACATGGATCCACAAATCTAAGATGCTCAATGAACTTCAAGTAGAATCAACCCAAAGGACACCTTATAATCAAATTGTTGAAAGAAAATCTGCAAGCAGCAAGAGAGAATAAACTCATCATATACAAGGGATTCTCAATAATAGGAGATTCTGACTTTTCAGTAGAAGCTTTGGTAGCCAGAAGGTATAATTAAAGTGCTAGAAGAAAAATAAAGATTAACCAAGAATTATATGTCCAGGACTGGGCAGTCAAATATAAAAACCAGTATTATTATAATTTTAATTTGTAACTCTACTTATTATCAACCTGAATGAAAACACAAAGGCATAAAAATAATTATAAATATCTTTAGTAGGTACACAATATATAAAGATGTAATTTGTGACATGAATAACAAAGTAGGGGAACAGTGACAATGCTTTATAAGAGTTTTTGTATACGCTTGAGGTTAACTTGGTATCAATTTAAATTAGATTGTTGTAACTTTAGAATGTTATACATAATTCCCATGATAACCACAAAGAAAATAACTGTCGAATATGTACAACAGGAAATGAGAAGGGAATCAAAACATGTCACAACTAAAAACAAAAGAAGGCAGCAATGGAGGAAATGAGCAACAAAAAGCCTATATGTGAAAAACAAAACAAACCAAACAAAAAACAGCCCTAAGACATAAGTCCTTCTCTGTCAGTAATTAATTACAGGCTAAGTGTTCACTGTCTGAAATGCTTGTAACCAGAAGTGTTTTGGATTTGGGGTTGGTTTGGTGGGTTGTTGTTTTTTTTTAATTTTGGAATATTTGCAGGTACATACTGAGATATCTTGAGGATGGTACCCAGGTCTAAACACAAAATTCACTTACGTTTTATATACACCTTACACACATAGCCTGAAGGCAATTTTATGTAATCTTTTTGATATTTTTGTGCATGCAACAAAGCTGTCTACCTTGAACCATTAGAATGCAAAGGTGTCACTGTCTCAGCCACCCATGTGGACAAGCTGTGATTGTTTGGTATCACCATCATTCCTGACTGAATTTGTATGCTACCAATAAGCAGTCATTTTCTTACACATTCATTCGTAAGTACTTAAGAGTAAACATATGACATACCATTACTACAGTAAAACAATGTGTTCAGGATAACTAAGTAGTACAGTAGCATCATCAGGATACCTGTTATCAGCGGTTACACAACAGCAACAATAAACAATGGCAAGATTTCTGCCTCTACTTACAATGCTGTGTTTTGAGTAAAAGATTACTGCATAGGGCATTTTATTTTTCTGGGTAAGAAAAACATCAGCAGCAGTTAAAGAGTCCGGAAGTGGGTCCTCTAGGGATAAGAAGGAATCCTGTTCGATGGCATTTTAAAGTGTTTCCTTTAGAGTTATCTGCCTCATAACAAAGGTTTTTGTCTTACAAATTTCTTTTTGGTTTTATAAACTGACATGATTTCTTGTTCATGCTGCTCTAGTCTTTCAATAAACCCATCACACATTTTCACAATGTCACTTCCAGGCACTTTTTCTGCAGTGTTAATGGTTTCATCATCACTATTATCATAATCACCTTGATTCAGAACTGTTTTGGCTATTTCACCATTGGTCAATGAATGAACAACTGGAGGTTCATTACTGATGTTAAAAACCTCTTCAATATCCACCTCTTCCAGCTTACTGATAGACTCTGAAGGTATATTTGTTGCATATGTAAGGAGGTCAGACATTTTTTTCTCACTTCATATACAGAATCCTTCAAAGTCATCACCTTGTTTGTCATCATCAGTGAACATAATCACAGGCCAGAGATTGTGCCAGTCATGCACAACTGTGTCTTCAGTCATGTGTTCAAAGTGTTGGCAAAAGCATATGTGGCATCGTTCATGCTAAACATCCTTTTAAAACCTTGTGCACCCATGCCTCAGCTCACTGCTGATAGGATACTCTTTAAGAAAGTGTTTTTATATTTACTCTTCACTGATCTAAGGGTACCCACCCTGGTCACATGGCTGAATTAATGAAGTCACACTTGGGGGAAGATACATGGCATACACATTTTTTAATGAGAATTTCAGCTGGAAGATGAGCAGAAGTTATTAAGGAATAACAAAATCTTGCAGTCATCACCCAGGCCAGCTTCCCTGCAGTGAGCACAAGCCACTGGTATAAAATGTTTGAGAAACCAACCAGGAAAGATGTCCCTGGTGATCTGTGCCTTTTTGTTAGCATAATAATGGACTGGTGAGAAATTCACTCCTGGAAAACAGCAAGGATGCAAACTTTTGCCTATCATAGCAAGTTCATAATTATGCAGGCGTGCTGTATTAACATATCTCAGCAGAGTTCTTCTGTCATTAGCATCCTTAATTCATATAGGGGCTGTCTCATCTGGGGCAGTAACATCAAAAACAGTGGTGTTTCATCAATATTATAGACTTGTTCTGGTGTCAGATTTTTATTTCTGATGACCTTAGTGAACTCGTCCATGAATTTGTCCACTGCTTTATAATCAGAAGATGCTTTATCACCACACATTTTTAAGACAACTAAGAGAGTAGAATTGTAATGTTTCTAACATGAAAAATAGTAAGTGCTAAGGTGATGGATACCCCAGTTATCCTGATTTATTACACATTTCATCCCTATATCGAACATCACATATACCCATAAATATATAAAACTATTATGTGTCCATAATGAAAAGTAATAATAAAAATTTAATGCCATATCTTTTCTTAAATTTCTGCAACCAGCTTATTGAATATCCACAGTTCCCTTCAATTTTTAGTTCATCATGATCTTTGTTTGTTTCATGATCAGTATACCATTAAGTGGCATGTGTTCACTGCAATACTGACGGATCCACTCAATACATGATCAAAATCTTCATTTTTAGCTCTATGGCATGCATTGTTTTTCTATTTTTCATTAACTTAATCACTTTTAGCATAAAACAATAGTTTTTCCTCCTGTTTATACAAGTCATTTATGGTGGTCATTCCAACACCCTTCTGCTCTCTAAGATGTTTTATACTTACACCACTGTCCTGTTTCTCAAAAAAGGTCGACTTTCTGTGCAATAAATATAAATGCTGCTTCTTTTTCTTATCACTGTTACCCATACAATTATTTAATATAGACTGTTTGGACATTTCACGAATATCTTTACAAAGAGCAGGAAATATGCAAAACAACACAGTAATACACATAGGTCTTGGCCTCATGCAGGGCATCATGGGGAACCTGACATTGGCACACCTGGCTTGCACTTGTGCCATTTTATTAACCTTTGTGGGTGTGCTTGTGTGAGGGCATCTAACTGTGTCTGGAAAATATATGACAGCTGAGGGGGTGGAGGAAGGTCTTTCTTCCTTGGGAACATTTAATAAACTGTGTGCACATGCATTTTTATTGCCACTTGTCACAGGTGGTCAGATGTACAATTTCCACTTATGCCATCAATATAGGCACTCAAAAAATTTCAGATTTTGGAGCATTTCAGATTTTGGATTTTTGGATTGAGGATGCTCAACCTATGCTTTAAATGTAATGGATTAAACTCTCCAGTCAACTTCACACTGATAGAAGTTGCAGATAGGACTTGGCCTGTGAGTTATGTGAATAAGGATAACTGACAGACACCCATCTCAAAATAAATGAAAATGGGAATACGTCACTGCAGTCATGGGATACATATTAGCAGCAAAGAGTAGAAATGTGGCTGCATCTCAGAAATAGCTGGACTTATTAAAAATTACATATTTGATTTTGGAATTTGTTATTGGTCTGTTTAGGGTTTTAATTTCTTCCTGGCTCAGTAGTGGGAGGTTGTGTGTTTACAGGAATTTATCCATTTCCTCTAGATTTTCCAGTTTGTGTGCATAGAGGTGTTCATCATAATCTCTAAGGATATTTTATATTTTTATGGGATCAGTTGTAATGTCATGTTTGTTATTTCAGATTGTGATTATTTGGATCTCTCTTTTTTTCATTGTTAATCTAGCTAAGCTAGCAGTCTACTAATACTGTTTATCCTTTCAAAGAACCAACTTTTGGTTTCATTGATCTTTTGTATGGATTTTTGCTCAATTTTGTTCAGTTTTGCTCTGATATTATTTCTTTTCTTCTGCTGTCTTTGGGGTTGTTTTGTTTTTTTTTGTTCCTTTATGTGTGATGTTAGATAGTTAATTTGAACTTTTTCTAACTTCTTGATGTAGGTGTTTAACTATAAACTTTCCTCTTAATACTGTTTTTACTGCACCCAGAGATTTCAGTGAGTTGTGTCTCTGTTTTCATTAATTTCAAGAAATTATTTGATTTCTGCCTTAATGCCCAAAGTAATTCAAGAGTAAGTTTTTTAATTTCCATGTAATTGTGTGGTTTTGAGAGACCTTTGATATTGATTTCTATTTTTATTGCACTGTGGTCTAAGAGTGTTGTTTGGTATGATTTTAGTTTTTTTTTTTTTCATTTATTGAGACTTGCTTTATGGCCAAGCATGTGGTCAATCCTAGAGTATGTTCTGTGTGCAGATGAGAAGAATGTATATTCTTCAGTTGTTGCATGGAGCATTCTGTAGATGTTTATTAGGTCTAATTGGCCAAGTGTCGAGTTGAAGTCTAGAAGTTCTCTGTTACTTTTCTGCCTTGATGACCTGTCTAATGCTGTCAGTGTGCTGTTGATGTCCCCCATTATTATTGTATGGCTGTCTTAGTCTTTTCTTAGGTCTAGAAGTACTTGTTTTATGAATTTGGGAGCTCCAATGTTGAGTGTATATACATTTAGGATACTTAAGTCTTCCTGATAAATTTAACACTTTATCCTTATGTGATACCCTTCTTTGTCCTTTTTGATGCTTGCTGGTTTAAAGTCTGTTTTCTCTGATCTAAGAATAGCAACTCCTGCTCTTTTGTTTTCTGCTTTCATGAAAGAGCTTCAGCACAGCAATAGAAACTATCAATGAAGTAAACAGGCAGTCTGCGAAATGGGAGAAGATGTTCACAAACTATACATACAACAAAGGCCTAATATCCAGAATCTATAAGAAAATTAAATAAATCACAAGAAAAAAATAACCCAATTAAAAGTGGGCAAAGGACATGAACTATGCAAAAGAAGACATACAAGTCCCCAAGAAACATGAAAAAACTGCTAATCATCACTAATCATCAGAGAGATGCAAATCAAAACCACAATGAAATACTCTCTCACACCAGCCATTTGTGTGAGGAAAGTAATAGAGATGGCCATTCAATAAAGTTTTCTCTTAAATAAGACTGTATTTTTATATTGTGTCACTTCTAGCATAAGCCTGAGAAGTCAGATTGACATCTGTCTATAGTACAATAGAGTTATGAAGTGAAATAGTCTAAGCTACTGTAAAACAAGAGACCATGAAACCCAGTAACTTCAGGAAGAGAATTTTCTTACTTTCTTGTATAACAATCCTGGGACATGTTCCAGGACTAGTAAGGCATGCTAGTATTAGAGTACCAGGCCTTATCTATTGTGTTACTTTGTCATCTCTAGGGTAAAGCCTAGTTCTACATCACTGAAGATTTGCATCCCAGTCTACGAAAGGAGGAAAAAGGAGGCAGGCATAGTCCTATCTTGTTCAGGCTACAAGCCAGGAGTTGTTACATATCACTTCTGGACATATCTGTGGTTGATATCCCATATATTCCCATTGGACAGAACCTGTTCATAAGGATACACTAACCGTAAGAAAGTCTGGAAAGCATTTTTAGTGGGGTGATTATGCACCCAGCAAAACACCAGTTACTATAAAAGCAAAAGTCATTTGGGGACAGCTAGCAGTTCATCTGTTACACTGAGATTTGAAGAATAGCATTTATTTATTGTTTAGAGACAATGTCTCACTCTGTTGCCATGGCTAGAGTGCAGTGGTGCAATCATAGCTCACTGCAGCCTCAAACTTCTGGGTACAAATAATCCTCTTGCCTCAGCTTCCTGTGTAGCTGGGACTATAGGAATGTAACACTATGCCTGGTTAACTTCTTATTTGAAGAATATTATTTAGAAAAAGAAAAACATGGAGAAACAACTTATTTTATATAATCCTCATATGCAGAGAAATGAAAATATAAAATAAATCCTATTCAAAGACATCCCAGCTGTACTTAATGTGGCTGTCTACAAATTTGCATATTATGAAATCCTTCCAAATGCATTATATTTCCAAATACATTTATCATATATGATCTTGCAGATACTATGCTATAAAAAAGCTGTAGCATTATAAGTTGCCATCTCCTTTTAAAATGTATTTAAAAATTCTGATATAAAAGCTTATTCATGCTTAAATGGGTAACTTTAGAGAATGTAATATAGAGAATGTAAAATAAAGATCACTCATATTATTACCTGGGGATAACTGATAAAAAGAGTTATTTTAGTGTATTTAATTCCCTTTTTTCTATGCATATATTTAACAAAATTGGAATCATTATTTATCTTCCTTTTTGTTACCAGAGATATGTCATCACCACATTACCATGTCATTTAAAAAATCATTCAAAAGCTTGGTTTTTTATGTTATCTTCTTCCTAAAATGGCATTAAAGTCATGAGCCTAGGTGCAGTGACTCACGCATGTCATTCCAGCACTTGCAGAGGCAGAGGCTGGAGGATTGAATTGCTTGAGCCCAGAAGTTTGAGACCACCATGGACATCACAGTGAGACCCCGTGTCTACAAAAAATGAAAAATTTAGCTGGGCGTGGTGGCAAACATGTAATCTAGCTACTTTAGCAGCTGAGGTGAGAACGTCATTTGAGCCCAGGAGTTTGAGGTCACAGGGAGTTATGATCAGGCCACTATACACTAGCCTCGACCACAGAGCAAGACTGCCTCTAAAAATACTTTAAAAATTAAAAATCATGGTAATATTGTAAACATATATAAAATTCTATCCAAGAGGTGATACATGGATGAAGGTAAAGATTTGCTCTTATACTTTAAATATCTTATTATAAATACAAAATTCTTCTAAAATGAAGCACAAAAGTAGTTTTTAATTCTATAACCAACTGAAACTGTGGCCAACTGCTTAACTTCCTATACACTGTGCATTACAGGGTGCATTATATTATTTGTTTGACTTAGGTATATTCCTGCCAATCTACTTTTGGCTTCACTTCACCCTTCCTCCTTTATTATGTAATGATGTCAGTTTTGATCTAAACCTTTCTACCTATAGGCATCTTTCCCTAAAGACATCCTAAATATTTCATAATTATGAGCACATCAAAGACTAACTCTTGCTTGGCTGCAGAGGTCTATACAAGACTGTATTACTTGTATATCTTAAGAGATGTACAGTTTTGAGTAAACTTAAGTATGCTATGATTATCAAACCTTTGTTCCTTTCTTTGTGGTGACATAATGTTGTCAATCACAGAATGTGACATATGGTAATTAAGAATTGGTGTTATTGAATAAGTATGGATTTTCTCTAAATTAGTTATTTTCAGATGGAAACTTTCCATAATTTAAATGTTATTTAACATATTTTTGAATTCTGAAATACTACATTACTATATTCCAAAACAAGCTGTCAACTCTTCAGAACTTACCTAGTCATAAATTGACAGTTACTAAGCAAAAGGTAGTGGTCTTTCCCTGTGGAGAAAGGTACAAATGTTAAATTGTTATGCTTTAGCCCTTCCATTTTTCTTTCTGAGACAGGAGTTGAATGTCTCAAACCTCTTTCTCTGCTTTACTTATTAGACTAGCAAATTAGGCCAATCTGGGGCACAATAACCCATATTCACATTTTCTATAGGAAAATAATGAAAGAATTTTGCTCAAGGATTGGTATATAACATTAAGGGTAACTAATGAAACTATGTAGTTAAAGAATAAACACAATACATGCCCAATGTAGCTAGTGTAGAGTATAACAAAAATATCTTATATCAATAATCCCAAATGTGGATGGACAAGCAGATTTATGCAGTTATATTGTACAAACTAAGAATACTAAGGATGGGTGAGTCATGGTGGTTCATGCCTGTAATCCCAAAAACTCAAGAGGCCAAGGTGGGAGGATAGCTTGAGGCCAGGAGTTTGAGACCAGCTTGGGCAATATATCAAGACCTCAACTCTACCAAAAATTTTAAAGCTAGCTCGGGGTGGTGGCGCACATCTGCAGCCCTAGCTACTTGAGAGGCTGAGGTAGGAGGATCAGTTGGACCAAGAGTTTGAGGTTACAGTGAGTTGTGATCATGCCACTGTACTCCAGCCTGGGCAACAGAGTGAGACCCTGTCTCTAAAAAACAAAGAATACTAACAGTGATAGGAAAGCAGAGGTCTAGTCTTGGCTAAACTAGTAAAGACTAGCCAAATAACACTTAAACAGTCCCCTTTTGGGGTCTCAGTTTGCTCTATTGTAAAATAAAGATATAGAAGAGTCTGTCTTTTCCAGCAGTAAGATTTTATGCGTGTGATTAGATATGACAAAATAGAATCCAAACTCAGGCACTATAAAATTCTAGCCAACATATAACTCTGTGAAAAAATCATTTATTCATATACATTTAATAGTACAAACAAACCCATACTAAAATAATAAGTTTGAATATTCTCTTAGAGGATTTCCTTAGAGGGGAAATTGCTTTATTCAAAAGATACTTTTAAATTAAATCCTCTTAGATACTGCCTTTAAAAGACGTTATACTAAATTTAAAAGTGTAGCAAAAAGCATAACATTAAGGTGCCCAAGCAGAGGAGCTATTATAGAAACAAGAATTTCTAAATAAACAGAATGATTTAACATATATTAGCTAACAAAACTCATAAAATTATCGAACTTTAGAGCTAAAATTTGGACCTCTTACAGATATTTTACATGTATAAAATTCTCAATATGTCAGAATTTATATCAATTCTGAAGGTAATCTTTCTATGCCCTTATTATGTCCTTAGGAAATCTCTATTCACAAATCTTTGTTATGTAGTTGGCCTACTAAGTTTCTAAGTTACAATCATGTATCTTGTTTTATCAAAATTAAATGTCTTCACCTGTTTTTACCATTTTACAATTTACAAAATGGCTTCATATAACCATAAATCTATATTCTCTAGGGGAATTTGGAAAGAATCAGAGTTTTTATAGTCATTTAGGTTCCAAAGGCTTAAAGAAAATAAAATGCCCTACTTTCCTAGAAATAATAATCCTATAATGCTTTTTGCTATAGGGCAGAATTTAATTTAAAGCTGATCTATTTCAGCTCCCACATACATACACATATACACACACATCCTTCAAGAATATAGATGTCAGCAAATCAAAGTATTCCAGTGGTGCACTGAGGCTGGACTCTACGGCCTCATGAGTGCCAATTATGTGCATCTCTTCCCAACTGCATGTTCAGTGACCATGCTGGTAGCTTGAAATTAACCCTGGTAGGAATATTTATGTCATGGAAATTGGCAAACTCTACAAATTGGTTGGTTTTTGGTTTGGGTTCTGGTTTGGTTTGTGGAGAGCTAGTTGTTAATCATTTAATAGTGCATAACTGAAGTAATGCCAGGTCATAGTTCCTGAAGGCCATGTCTTCACCTATAACAGAAAAGACCTATTACTCCCCTATTCTACAAATACAAGAACTGAAATTTTCTACTTTCGCATATACTCTTCCAACTTCCTAGGTTTGAACTAGAAGGATAAAAAGGGGAGTAAGGTCTATATCATATATGATTTGTCGTGTGTCTTTAAACTTATGTAGCAATGATGTCCAATAGAAGTATAATGCAAGCCACAGACAGAATTTTAAATTATCTACTACATCTTAGGGTACATCTCAGGGTACATCTCAAATCAGATGTTAAATTTTCATTGGAAATACATTATCTATATTCAAATTTTATAAAATTTACAGTTGAAGTAGTTTGTTACCCAAGTTGTTGTACACATTATTTAAAATGTCATAATTACTGAATGGAATATCAATTTTTAAATTTAATTGAAATTAAATAAAATCTTAAAATGTAGTTCCCCAGTCACATGAGCCATGTTTCAAGATTCAGTAGTGACATGCAGTAGTGTCTACCATATTGGAAACTGCAGCTTTACAACATCAATAATTCAGGAATTTCCCAGAAGCTTAGGCCTTTTTCTGTGCTAACTTAAATTGTAGAATCAAAAATGAATTATTTCACTTTTCAATGCCGTAATTACCTGAGACAAAAATAACCTTTGAAGAATGAGGTGCTAATAGTTATTAATAGCTGTTTAACAAAAGAAATTTGTATTATTGCTATAATCATGAAAAGATTCACGTGATATACCACCTGCCATTTTGGGCATGTCATCTTATTTAACAACTCATGAAGCTGTAGCTGCATTTTTGTTTTTTTTTTTTTTAGAAAATATTTAATTTTTATTTGAGATTAGGGGAATGCATGTGCAGGTTTGTTACAAGGGTATATTGCCTAATGCTGAGGTTTCAGCTTCTATTGACCCTATCACCCAGATAGTGAATATAGTACCTAACAAGTTTCTCAGCCCTTGCCCCTCTCTTTCCCTCTCTCCTTTTGGAGCCACCAGTGTGTGTTGTTCCCATATTTACATCTGTATGTACCCAGGGTTTAGCTGCTCCTACTTTATAAGAGAATATAGGATATTTCATTTTCTGTTTCTGCATTATTTCACTTATGATAATGCCTCCACAGCTGCATCCATGTTGCTGCACAGGACATGATTTTTTATGGCTACATAGTATTCCATGGTGTATATGTACCACATTTTCATTATCCAGTTCACCACTGATGAGCACTAAGGTTGTTTCCCTATCTTTGCACTTGTGAGTGGTGCTACAACAAGCGTACAAGTCCAGGTATCTTTGGTAGCACAATTTTCCTTTGGGTATAAACGCAGTAGTGGGATTTACTGGATGTAATTGTAGTTCAACTCAGTTTTTTTTTCTTTTCTTTTTTTTTTTTTTTTTTAAGAAATCTCCAAACTGCTTTCTACTGGGGCTGAACTAATTTTTACATTCCCACTGTATAAGCATTCCCTTTTCTCTGTAGCCTTGCCAACATCTGTTGTTTTTAAATTTTTTAACAAAAGTCAATCTGATTGGTATGAGATGGTATCTCATTGTGGTTTTGATTTGCATTCCTCTGATGATTAATGATACTGAGCATTTTTTTTAACGTTTGGCCACTTGTATGTCTTCTTTTGAGAAGTGTCTTTTCATGTCCTTTACCCACATTTTAATTTTTTTTTTTTTTTCTTAATGATTTAAGTTCCTTCTAGATTCCAGATATTAGTCCTTTGTTGGAGGTATGTAGTTTGCAAATATTTTCTACCATTCTGTAGATTATCTGTTTATTCTGTTGATAGTTTCTTTTGCTGTGCAGAAGCTCTTTAAGCAGGTCCCAATTTTCCATTTTTGTTATTGTTGCAATTGCTTTTGAGGATGTCTATCAAGTAATAAACTCTTTGACTATATCGATTTCCACAAGAGTATTTCTTAGGTTTTATTCTAGGATTTTTATATTTTGGGGTTTAACATTTAAGTCTTACCCATCTTGACTTAATTTCTGTATATGTTGAGAGGTAGGGGTCCAGCTTCATTCTTCTGCATATGGCTAGCCTATTTTCTCAGCATCACTTATTGTATAGGAAGTCCTTTCCCCATTGCTTATTTTTGTTGAATTTGTTGAAGATCAGTTGGTTCTAGGCATACAGCTTTATTTCAGCATTCTCTATTCTGTTCCACTCTTTTCTTTATGTCTGTACCAGTACCATGCTGTTTTGGTTACTGCAGTCTTGTTATATAGTTTGAAGTCAGATAGTCTGATGCCTCCAGCTTTATTCTTTTTGCTTAGGATTGCTATGGCTATTCAGGCTCTTTTTTAAATTCTATATGAATTTTAGTTAAGTTTTTTCTAATTCTGTGAAAAATGACCTTGGTAACTGGCTAAGTATAGCATTTAATCTGTAGATTGCTTTGGGCAGTATGGACATTTTAATGATATTAATAATTCTTCCAATCCATGCACATGGAAGTTTTTCCATTTGTTTGTGTCATCTATGATTTCTTTCAGCAGTGTTTTTTGTAGTTCTTGTGGAGATCTTACACTTTCTTGGTTAGGTGTATTCTTATGTATTTTATTTTGTGTGTGGCTACTGTAAGTAGGATTATGTTCTTGACTTAGCTCTCGGCTTGAACGTTATTGGTATATAGAAATGGCACTGATTTTTCTATGTTGATTTTGTATCCAAAACCTTACAGAAGTCATTTATCAGGTCTAGGAGTCTCCTGGTGAAATATTTAGGGTTTCCTATGTACAGAATTATATCATCAGCAAAGAGAGATAATTTGACTTCCTCTTTTCCTATTTGGATGCCTTTCATTTCTTTCTCTTCTCTTGATTTCTCTGGCTAGAACTTCCAATACTTTTTTTAATAGGAGTGTGGGCATCTTTGTGTTGTTCCTGTTCTTAAGGGGAATGCTTCCAGCTTTTGCCCATGCAGTACGATGTTGGCTGTGGGTTTGTCATAGATGGCTCTTATTATTTTGAGGTTTGTTCTTTCTATGCCTAGTTTGTTGAGGGTTTTTATCAAGAAGGATGTTGGATTTTATCAAAGGCTTTTTCTGTGTCTATTGAAATGATCATGTGGGTTTTTTTATTCTGTTTATGTGGCGAATCACATTTATTCAATTGTGTATGTTGAACCAAACTTGCATCCTAGGAATAAAGCCTGCTTGATCATGGTGAATTACCTTTTTAATTTGCTGCTGGATTTGATGTGTTAGAATTTTGTTGCAGAGTTTTGCATATATGTTTATCAGGGATACTGGCCTGTGGTTTTCTATTTTCAATGCACCTTTGCCAGGTTTTGGTATCAGGGTGGTTCTGGCTTCATAGAATGAGTTAAGAAGGAGTTCCCTTCTACTGAATTTCTGGAATAGTTTCAGTAGGATTGGTACAAGTTCTTTGTACATCTGGTTTAATTCACCTGTGAATCCATCTGGGCCAGGGCTTTTTTTGATTGGTAGCCTTTTTATTACTGATTCATTTTCATAACTTCTTGTTTACTTTTCTGTTCAGGATTTCACCTTCTATCTGGCTCAATCTTGGGTGACTGTGTGTTTCCAGGAGTTGATCTGTTTCCTCTACATTTTCTACTTCATGTACATTGAGGTGTTTGTATTAGTTTCTGAGGATCTTATGTATATCTGTGGGATCTGTTGTAATGTCTCCTTTGTCCCTTCTGATTGTGCTTATTTGGTCTTCTCTCTTTTTTTCTTTGTTAATGTAGCTAATGGTCTATTAATCCTGTTTATCCTTTCAAAGAACCAACTTTTCATTTATCCTTTATATTATTTTTGGTGTCAGTTTATTTAGTTCTGCTCTAATTTTAGTTATTTATCTTCTGTTTTCACAGCATTTTGGAGAAGAGCTTAATGATGTTTATGCTAGTGGTAATAAATGCTAAGCATTTATGGAGTGCTTTTCATCTTTGAAGGGCTTTACAAATAGTTATTAATCTGATAACATAATAATATATCATTTCTGTTAGAAATGAATTATAGGGCCAAAGAAGGCATTTCGTCTCAACAAAAACCAGTACACTTGTCATACATTCTATATTACAATGTACATAAACTTGTGTTAATACCTTATTCCTGAATAAGACAAAATATTCATATTAAGTTTTCTGATTCTAAGTACCATAATAAACTAATCACAGAGAAAAATTATTCTTCTTTAATGTTTATCACCTGTGTATTGTCTACAAAATTAACAAAAGCTAGCCACAGCTTTCTTGATTATATAGACTTTAAAATGCCATTTTTATGTTACTTATCCTCTCAACTGCCATCCAAATTATTGTATTATCCATTTTATAGGCATTCCAGCTTTCAAAGGGATTACTTGCATCATTTTTTTAAGAGATGAAATCTTGCTCTGTCACCCAGGCTGAAGTGCAGTGGCATGGTCATAGCTCACTGCAGCCTCAAACTCATGGGCTTAAGCAATCATCCTACCTCATTTTCCCAAGTAGCTGGGATTACAGGTGCAAGCCATAGTGCCTAGCTCATTTAATATTGTTACCGCAGCAACACTAAAAGATAGATGGTAACAGGTGCTGTTATACCCATTTGCTCTTTTTGATGAAACTCAGGCTAAGTGACTTGCTCAAAGTTAACATACTGATTGGTGCAAGAACTAGAGCCAGAATCTAGGTCTTGTGATTTTAGCCAACCTTATCTAGTATTTACTATATGCTGGAGAATGTGTTGAACACTGTTCATACATTATCTCATTTTATGGTTACAACCACCTCACAACATACCTATTTTACCCATGAGTAAAAATTATGATGCCGAGAGATTGTTACATATAGGTCCTTTTTACCCTAAGCATATGTTCTTAACTTTTATAATACTATGCTGAATCTTTAAATGGAATACTGGGTAGGCTATTTGGGCACAGGAGGAGGTGGCTGCACCTCCTGCAGAGTTAACCTTGGCTGAGCAAGGGGCTCCAGGGCTGGACACCAGATCAACCACAAGTGAGGGCATCATTAATGTCTGTGGCCTGCAAGTTGAGGTATGCAGGCGATCACCGGGTCAACATCTGAGCACTCCTGGACCAGAACCAGTGCATTCCAGAATTCTTGAATTGAGGATTCTAAGACAGGGATTCATAATGCCCTCTGGTTGATGTGCTGGTGGTTGCCAGGAGGCTTGGCTTCACATTCAGAGGAAGGTACCAAAAAACTGATACTTTCCCTAAATTGGCTTTTGTATTTGCTTCGTCGATGTCTGTCATAGTGAACATCTTAAGATATGCTAGAATATTTTGACATTCCTGTAGACAAAGTTTTACTGGTTTGAGAAAATAAAGAATGTGGATCAAGTAGGAATATCATTTGTATTATCGGGAAAATGCTTCCATTAGAACTTTGTAGAGGACTTAATTTTGAGTTGGTCCCACTCTTGAACTGTGTAGACTGTGGATTTATGGTTCCATCTTTTGCTGATATTTTCTGTGTGGCAAATGATGAAGAAGCCAGCTAGCTATGATTTTTTAATAGTATACAGAAAAAAGAAAACAACAAAATTGAATTTTTCCGTATTTTGCAACTAATTTGGGATCCATTGTCACCTGCCCTAAGATATAACAAACCAGCGAAAAAAGATCTGCCCGCAAATGAATCTGCAATTAAAAAAAGTAGTTGTCCTTGAAGTTTTGTTTTGCTTTGTTTTTGCTGTCGGATTGCTGCAATTGTGGAAATGCAGGAACTTAAAAAGAGTACAAATTCTAGCTCCTTTGGCTTGAACGATAGGCCTATTAGGTTTGAGACAAATGCCAGCATTGGAGGCTACTCAGATGAGTTTCCAACTTGGAGTCAGATCAGTTTCCAAATTCAATGCTTTCTTCTCCTCCTTGCTTCCTTCTCCTCCACCACCACCTCCTCCTCAGTTTTCTTCTCTCCAGCCTCCATATTCCTCCTGTACAACCAGGATCTAATATTTGTAACTCAGATAATCCAGCTACTGAAATGAACAAACAACACGCAAGTGCCAGTAAGACCAATTATAATTATCATTCAAAAAGCCAGAGAAATATAATCCAAACATATTTGATGTTCTAAAGGATATGAAAAAGGTTAAGCTTAATGTAATTAATGGTCACCTGGCAGTAAACCCATTCATAAAAGGAAAAGACAAAATTCATAATAGGACCCAACGTCTTTAATATCTCATGCACTTATGCAGAAATTTGCATTTCAAGATTCTTTTGAGAAAGCAAATACATCTTGAGAGTCTTCCGCATTTTCTAGTCCAATAACATCAAGGTTTGGGCATCACATTTCACAGTAAGGACAGTGATCTCAAGCAAAACTGATAAACACAGCAGCTGCTGGCCAAGGTATCAGCAACGAAATCTGTGTCTAAACTTAGAAGGAAAGATTACAAAAATACACCAGCCTGTCTTTCACTACATTTCAAAGGATCTTCTCTTCTGTTAAATGAAGTCAAATAAAGTCTGTATGCTGGAATATGCTAGTGTAGAGTTCTAAAAAGTCTGGACTCTTAAGAATACCTTGTCTCGAAGTCCTTGGGCATGCCTTATGGCTTGAATGATACTGCCAAGGTTTTCTTCTAGGGTTTTTATGGTTTTAGGTGTAACATTTCAGTCTTTAATCCATCTTGAATTAATTTTTGTTTAAGATATAAGGAAGGGATCCAGTTTCAGCTTTCTACATATGGCTAGCCAGTTTTGCCAGCACTATTTATTAAATAGGGAATCCTTGCCCCATTTCTTGTTTTTGTCAGGTTGATCAAAGATCAGATGGCTGTAGATCTGTGGTATCATTTCCGGGGGCTCTATTCTGTTTCATTGGTCTATATCTTTGTGTTGGTACCAGTACTATGCTGTTTTGGTTACTGTAGCCTTGTAGTATAGTTTGGAGTCAGGTAGCATGACACCTCCAGCTTTGTTCTTTCGGCTTAGCATTGTCTTGGCAATGCGGGCTCTTTTTTGGTTCCATATGAACTTAAAAGTAGTTTTTTCCTATTCTGTGAAGAAAGTCATTTGTAGTTTGATGGGGATGGCATTGAATCTATAAATTACCTTGGGCGATATGGCCATTTTCACGATATTGATTCTTCCTATCCATGAGCATGGAATGTTCTTCCATTTGTTTGTGTCCTCTTATTTTCTTGAGCAGTGGTTTGTAGTTCTCCTTGAACAGGTCCTTCACATCCATTGTAAGCTAGATTCCGAGGTATTTTATTCTCTTTGAAGCAATTATGAATGGGAGTTCACTCATGATTTGGCTCTCTATTAGTCTGTTACTGGTGTATAAGAATGCTTGTGATTTTTGCACATTAATTTTGTATCCTGAGACTTTGCCGAAGTAGCTTATCAGCTGAAGGAGATTTGGGGCTGAGACAGTGGGGTTTTCTAAATATACAATCATGTCATCTGCAAACAGGGACAATTTGACTTCCTCTTTTCCTAATTGAATACCCTTCATTTCTTTCTCCTGCCTGATTGCCCTGGCAAGAACTTCTAACACTATGTTGAATAGGAGTGGTGGGAGAGGGCATCCCTGTCTTGTGCCAGTTTTCAAGGGGAATGCTTCCAGCTTTTGCCCATTCAGTATGATATTGGCTGTGGATTTGTCATAAATAGCTCTTATTTTGAGATACGTCCCATCAATACCTAGTTTATTGAGAGTTTTTAGCATGAAGGGCTGTTGAATTTTGTCGAAGGCCTTTGCTGCATTTATTGAGATAATTATGTAGTTTTTGTCTTTAGTTCTGTTTATATGATAGATTACGTTTATTGATTTGCATATATTGAACCAGCATTGCATCCCAGGGATGAAGTCAACTTGATGTATAAGCTTTTTGATGTGCTGCTGGATTCAGTTTGCCAGTATTTTATTGAGGATTAAAACACCAAAAGCAATGGCAACAAAAGCCAAAATTGACAAATGGGATCTAATTAAACTAAAGTTTCTGCAGAGCAAAATAAACTACCATCAGAGTGAACAGGCAACCTACAGAATGAGAGAATATTTTTGCAATCTATCCATCTGACAAAGGGCTAATATCCAGAATCTACGAAGAACTCAAACAAATTTACAAGAAAAAAACAACCCCATCAAAAAGTGGGCAGAGGATATGAACAGACACTTCTCAAAAGAAGACATTTATGCAGCCAACAGACACATGAAAAAATCCTCATCACTGGCCATCATAGAAATGCAAATCAAAACCACAATGAGATACCATCTCACACCAGTTAGAATGGCGATGATTAAAATGTCAGGAAACAAGAGGTGCTGGAGAGGATGTGGAGAAATGGGAACACTTTTACACTGTTGGTGGTACTGTAAACTAGTGCAACCATTGTGGAAGACAGTGTGGCAATTCCTCAAGGATGTAGAACTAGAAATACCATTTGACCTAGCAATCCCATTACTGGGCACATACCCCAAGGATTATAAATCATGCTGCTATAAAGACATATAAACATGTATGTTTATTGCGGCACTATTCACAATAGTAAGACTTGGAACCAACCCAAATGTTCATCAATGACAGACTGGATTAAGAAAAGATTAAGAGCATATATACTCTAAGGAATACTATGCAACCACGAAAAATGATGAGTTCATGTCCTTTGTAGGAACATGGATGCGGCTGGAAACCATCATTCTGAGCAAACTATCGCAAGGACAGAAAACCAAACACCACATGTTCTCACTCATAGGTGGGAACTGAACAATGAGAATACTTGGACACAGGGTGCGGAACATCACACACTGGGGCCTTTCGTGGGGTGGAGGGAGGGAGGAGGGATAGCATTAGGAGATATACCTAATGTAAATGACGAGTTAACGGGTGCAATACACCAACATGGAACATGTATACATATGTAACAAACCTGCACGCTGTGCACATGTACCCTAGAACTTAAGGTATAATTTAAAAAATAAAACCAAACAAAAAGAATACCTTGTCTCTGGTTTTGGAAGATCCAGCAACATTTTACTGATGATAGGTTTATGGATTTTTTTCATGTATTAATATTACTGAAAGTTGATATACACTTCAAATAGTTTTCCTAAGCAATTGTGACTTGCTAATTTAAGAGCTTTTGAATCTTTTTAAAATTGGCAGTGATCTCGTGTACATGACCTCCAGCAACTTGGGAGATTTTCAGAAGATAAAAGTAAACTTTTTTCATTAAGAAAGTCAGAGTTTGAGTCGTATATGTCGAGTCTTCTAAAATTTCTTCCTGAGATGATAAATTATTCTTAGCAACTGATTTTGACTATTAAATGCTTCAACTAGTAATATTTAAAGACTCTTCTCAACAAATATTGCTATACTTGGTAGTAAATATGTATGCCTGTCATTTTTCTTTCCTTTGTTCCCTGTTACATTTATACTCTGTTCCTTTGTTAAACAGAGTGCAAAATAAATGTACCTTTTGAACTTGAAATAAATAAAAATGGAATATTATCAAGGTTGGGGAATAAAGGAACCAATCTTCATTAAAAATAACTACTATGTATTCGCACATGCTATTTGTAAGCCATAATGCTAAGCTCTGTAATTACTATCCTATTCCATATTTACAACTACAGAGTTAAATATTACTTTTCCCATTTACAAATAAGGACACAGAGACTCAGCCTGTCAGTGGCAGATTTTGAAACCATGCCTATTTGACTACAAATCTCATACTCTAAATCACTTTGCTGTTCTGCTTTTTAAGTCCACTGCCATTTCCCATATTTTTTACCACCATAATGTTGCATGTTAAAGATTAGTTGTGTGGTTCTTTTTTTAATTTTGGCATAGAAAAGATAGCAAGAAAGGTTTTCTTTGTCTTCTTTGTTTACCATATTATATTAACAATGCTACAAGCAAGTGCTTATGCCACTTACATAGCACAGTGCAGGAAAGTAGCCTTGAGCATTTAATCATACAATCTCTATAACACCTTTGCATGGTATCATACTGACAGGTTATAATACTACTGTGGAACTGGAGGTTTTTACCTTAGAGCTTTTAGCTTGAGCTAAGTAGTTCCTTCATTTATGAAACAGAAACTTCTACAATTCCTCTAGAACTAAAGGAAGTAGTTCATTCAGTAGGTATTTTAAAACTATATTTATAATAAAATATGAGATAGAGGATAAAACATTGCTTGTCATAGCTAAATAATTTATATTAATGGGGACTGACTGTTGATTATGTGCATATAGTGATTCCTTTTCCTTGGAAAAATTTTTTGTCTACACTACCTGAATATCCTTCTGAGAGCCTCACTTTATTTTGCCTTATTAATCAAAAATAAAAGTGTTTGGAGCTATTCTAGGTTACTTAGATGTTCATAATGATGTTTTTCATAACAAATGGTGTGTTAAGTTCCATAAACACTTCCTGGCCAAATTTTCTGTTAATTTTCAATTAGTTCTTTCTTCTTTATTTTCTGGCTAAATTCCACTTGTACTAGATAGTTACCATGTTGTGCATAAGACTGCTTCCAAGAAAGAAGTAAAACAAGTTTGTACATGTACATTCCTATGAAAAGACAAAATGTGAAAGATAAACATAATATTTCTAGTAAAACTCTACCCTTATCTAGAATTAAGTATACTCATAAATATATGTACTATAGTAATGTAGAGAGATTACTTTTTCATTATTTTGTAAAGTGTATAATTTTTCCATGCTAATAATCTAGATATTTGGGATGCATTCATTTAAGTGGAAGGAATAGCTGGCAAATATTTTCATGTCAGGTGGTATGCATGCTAGGTTTTTATAACCTTTCTTCTGTTTATTCGACGTAAGGTAACTTAATGTGACAGGGTGTGACACATCACAAAGATGACTCAGGTCAGGAATTTCAAGAAATCTTGAAAACCGTATCTTAAAATGATTTAAATAAATAGTATTTTAAGGTTATACAGAATATATAGTATTTTTTTCCTGTCTATCAAATAATTTAGTTCAAATGCTTAGGAAAGTCTTTTACTCAAAAAAAGGAAAATATATGGCAGTTGAGGTAAGGCAGGAATCCCTAGGTTTCTCTGGGTTAGAGTCTCTTCCAGCAGACACAGGTATTTAGTTAGAGTTTACACATTCCATTGTTGACCAAACCATTCTAGTAATAAAGTTATGTTTTCCTCATCTACCTTTATTTTTCTAAAGCTTCTGCAATATATTTAGCTGTCATCACAAACTCCTGTTCCAAAGCACAGGATTTCAACATAGAGAATGGGTAGATGAGTAGGTCACAAGATTTGCTTTGAAACAGCCAAATTTTGTTTCTATCATAGTGAATATACATATTGTAAGTGTTCAACTCAAAGAATTTTGACTAAGTGAACACACACATATAATTGGCATCCAGACGATGAACTAAATTTTACCAGCATTCCAAAAGTTTCCTTTGTGCAATCTTCTTATACTGCAAAGGATTAAATTTCCTGCCTTCTAATACTATAAATCAGTTTCACCTGGTTTTGGAAGAGAATTACACATCCTTATCCAGAAACAAGTGCATTCGTAAATATATATACTGTAGTAATATACAGAGATGACTATTTGCATGTTTTTGTGTGTTGGCAGAGGTAGATGAGGAAGACATAATTTTACTACTATTATGTTTGTGAAATGTACCCATATTGTTATGTATATTATCCCACTGTATACCACAATTTGTTTATTCATTTCACCATTAAGAAACATTTGGGTTGAGCTTCACGTCCAAGATGGCCAAATAGGAACAGCTCCAGTCTACAGCTCCCAGCGTGAGCGATGCACAAGACAGGTGATTTCTGCATTTCCAACTGAGGTACCAGGTTCATCTCATGGGGGCTTGTCGGACAGTAGGGACACGACAGTGGGTGCAGCCCACTGAGCGTGAGCCAAAACAGGGCAAGGCATCGTCTCACCTGGGAACTGCAAGGGGTCAGGGGATTCCCATTCCTAGCCAAGGGAAGCAGTGAGGTGATGGAGGACACCGGAAAATCAGGTCACTCATACCCTAATACTGCACTTTTACAACGGTCTTAGCAAACAGCACACCAGGAGATTATATCCAGCACCTGACCCAGAGGGTCCCAGGCCCAAGGAGCCTCGCTCATTGCTAGCACAGCAATCTGAGATCAAACTGCAAGGTGGCAATGAGGCTGGGGTGCCGGGGGGGCACCCACCACTGTTGAGGCTTGAGTAGGTAAACAAAGCCACTGGGAAGCTCGAACTGGATGGAGCCCACTGCAGCTCAAGGAGGCCTGCCAGCCTCTATAAAGTCCACCTCTAGGGTCACGGCATAGCCGAACAAAAGGCAGCAGAAACCTCTGCAGACTTAAATGTCCATGTCTGACAGCTTTGAAGAGAGTAGTGGTTCTCCCAGCAAGGAGTTTGAGATCTGAAAACGGACAGACTGCCTCCTCAAGTGGGTCCCTGACCCCCGAGTAGCCTAACTGGGAAGCACCCT
>NW_012103221.1:934285-938974 GCF_000951045.1 Mandrillus leucophaeus
CACAGACTGGCAAATTGGATACCGTCAAGACCCATCACTGTGCTGTATTCAGGGAGACCCATCTCACGTGCAGAGACACACATAGGCTCAAAATAAAGGGATGGAGGAAGATCTACCAAGCAAATGGAAAACAAAACAAAACAAAAAAAACAGGGATTGCAATCCTACTCTCTGATAAAACAGACTTTAAACCAACAAAGATCAGAAGAGACAAGGCCATTACATAATGGTAAATGGATCAATTCAACAAGAAGAGCTAAATATCCTAAATATATACGCACCCAACACAGGAGCACCCAGATTCATAAAGCAAGTCCTTAGAGACCTACAAAGAGACTTAGACTCCCATACAATAATCATGGGAGACTTTAACACCTCACTGTCAACATTAGACAGAGCCACGAGACAACCTGTACGTTGTGCACATGTACCCTAGAACTTAAAGTATAATAAAAAAAAGGAAATATTTGGGTTGTCTCCAGTTTGAGGCTATTATAAATATTATTCTGCATGTCTTTTGTGAATGTATATACCCATTTCTTTTGGGTATAATATCTGGGACTTGAATTGTTGGGTCTTAGGGCATGTGTTTTTTCAGCTTTACTAGATACCTCTTAGGATTTTTCCAGAGTAACTAGCAATTTATGTTCTCACTGCCAGTCGGTGAGAATTCTCTTACATTCCCATCCTTGCCAACACTTGGTATCCCCAACCCCCAACCCCCACCAGCATTTTACTTAATTTGTATTTTTCTGATGATTCACAAAGTTTCTTTTTTATGTTTATTGGGAATTTGGATATATCTTTTGTGAGGTGCCCTTTCAAAACTTTTGCTTTCTGTCTATTGTTGTATATAGTTATCATCCCTATTCTTACACTTTCCGGGAGTTCTTCATATATTCCTTATACAAATCTTTTGTTAGACATATGTACTGCAAAACAAGCCCAAAGTCTGAAAAGTATTTTTTCATTCCTGAGTATCTTTATAAAAATTATTTTAATAGTTTTTTTTTTCAGTCATTGTAGGTTCGCAGCAAATTAAGCTGAAGGTACAGAGATTTCCCCTATACCCCCAGCTCCCACACATATAACAGTGTTCCCCTATATCAACATCCCTTTCTAGAATAGTACATCTGTTACAGTTGGTGAGCCTGTATTAACACATCATTGTCCCCCAGAATAATAATTTACATTAGTGTTTACTGTTTTTGTTGCATATTCTATAGGTTTAGACAAATAAATGTACAATGACATATATCCACCATATATCATATAGACTAGTTTCACTGTCCTGAGAATCCTCTGTATTCTGCCTGTTCACCCCTCTCTCCTCCCTAGTCCCTGGTAACCACTGATGCTTCTATAGTTTTGTCTTTTCTAGAATGTCACATAGTTGGAATCACACAGCCTTTTCGTATTGGTTTCTTTCACTTGGTGATATGCATTTAAGGTTTCCTCATTTTTTTTCATCGCTTCATAGCTCATTTACTTTTAGTGTTGAATAATACTCCATTATCTAAATGTACCACAGTTTATCTAGTCATCGACTGAAGGACAACTTGGTTACTTCTGAGTTGTGGTAGTTATGAATAAAGCTATATATCTGTGTGCAGGATTTTGTGTGGACATAAGTTTTCATTTCCCTTGGGTAAATATCAAGGAGTGCAAGTATTGGGTCATACAGTATGAGTATGTTAAGTTTTGTAAGAAAGCACCAAACTTTCCTCCAAAGTGACTGTACCATTTTCCATTCCCGCCATTGATGAATAAGAACCCTTGTTGTTCCACCAGCATTTTATGTTGTGAGTGTGCTAGATTTTAGCCATCCTAATAGGTGTGTAGTCATATCTGCTTATTTAAAATTGCATTTCCTTAATGACGTATGATGTGGTGTATCTTTTCCTATGTTTATTTGCCATATGTATATCTTCTTTGGTAAGATGTCTTTTTAGGTCTATAACAGTATTTTTGGTGTAAACTGACAACTGATTATAAGATGAAAATGGAAATGCAAAGGACCAAGAATAATGAAGGCAATTCTGAAGAACAACAAAGCTGGAAGACTTACACAGTGCTAGAAATCAAGAACTTTTACAAGTCTATAGTAACTGAATAGTGATACTGATGGAAGAATAGACAAGCAGACCAATGGAAGCAAATAAGCCAGAAACACACCCCATATATAGTATGGCCATATGCTTTATGACAAAGGTGACACTGTAGTGCAGAAGAGAAAGGATAATCTTTTAAATAAATGGTGCTAGGTTATTTGGATTAAATATGTGATTAAAATGTAAGTTTTTTAAACCCTGCCTAATAGTATACACACAAAGCAATTCCTTATGGATTAAATAGTTTAAAAGCAGAGGGCCAATCTCCTGAAACATACTGCTGCTAGGTATTTACCTGGCCATGCTATAGCCCTGCCACCGTATGCCACAATTGTAGTGCGTCTTATGTTTCGCAGAATTAACTCAATCCTTGCCCGCTTACTGCCCTGGAATAACGCCTCTTCTAAGCTCCACAAAAAAGCACAGATTGGATTATTACAATTTAGTTTCTCTTTTCCAGGAAAGCCTTTATGTAACTGTAGGAATATTGCCTTTATAATGGCTAGTTTGTGAGTGCCAATCAGATTTTCTCAACCAAACAATATGCTATGTAGGGATTCTCACATGTGAGGGTGGTAAAACATTCTCTGATAATATCATTAGGTTAATGAAGAATCTAGGTCTTTGCTGATTGCCATCTGTCTATCAGAAGTTATCTGAATAGTTGCAAATGCATTGCCCAATTTAGTCAAAACTCACCCAACATTCAGGTATGAATAGAATTCATAAGCATATTCGATAGCAGATGAGTTATTTCCATCAAATAGGAATTACTAGCTTTCTCATTTAAAATTTAAGACATCCTACATATAGACATATTTATATTTATTTAGTACTGATACAGTAATATTTTGTTTAATTAAGGACTAAAAGATTATACCCATTTTATCTTGTTATAGATAATTGGTTTGTTAGGATCACTTTCCTATTTTTTCTTATGTTTTGTATCAATCAGGTGTTCTTAACTCTCTTAGACCTTTTCCCCCTTTTAAAGCATATTTCAAAGAAGATCAATTGTATTTTACTCAAACTCATAATGAACACATGTACATATACACATATTATTAATGACAATACCATGTCATAACTTTACAGAGAAGAAATAAATGGAAAATAATTTATAAGTTAAAAAATAGATTCATGTAACAATTCTGTACTAAAAGACATAATTATTTAGTTGCTTATACTTGTACATAAAATCACAGTAAATGTTACAGCTACAAATGCAGCTGATACAGCTATGTTGTAGTGCTGACTTAAATGATTATAAGCTTCACCTCCAGGCACTGCCTTAAGCATAGTCTGCAAACTGCCTACCTGGATGTGCCATCTGCTCTATCTACTCCTAAAATTCTGACCAAATGTGCTGCTTCCCATAGGTCTTCTCAGATGAGGAGACAGAGGATTTACATTGTCACCAGAACTGCAGGTGAAAGACTTGGTGCTTGACATGATAAACAGTGTATTTACTATCTAAGCCAGAGGCCCTTGCTCCCACATTCCTGATCTATGTCCATGCCAGTGTCTTGTTTTTTAAAAGTCGGGAGTTGAGGGAATCCTGTTGTGCTAAATCCCCACAAGTCTGATGGTAGAAGTCTTAAAGAAGCTGAACTTAAACAGTAGAATTGTAAGTGAGGAAGCCTTCTAGACACTGTTAAAAGTGTCTGTTACTAAAAGTAACTGGTGATGTTCTTAAGTCCATAAAATACTATAGGCACATTACAAAGGTTGGTCTGTAATATTAGGAGTAAACATATATATATAGATGAAACTTTGCTTTCTCTCTTGCCTCAACTGCATATGAGTCTCTGTCGAGGCAAAGGTGAATTGCCTGCAAGAGTACTACCACTGGACCAATCCCTAAAATTGTATCTTTGAGAGCCTGGTGGTGACTTTTCTAAGCAATGTTCTCTCCAACTATGGGAAAGGATCCAACCCAGAATGGGACAGCCTGCACCCCTCATCAAAGATATTTAAATGTTACTAGGATTTGCAGGTTATTTCATCACCCATTTCTCTAATGTCATTGCCCTACCTAATCAACCTTCTCAAAAAATACAAGGTTTTGCTTGAGTTCTGGTCATAAATTCTCCACATAATTTTAATTAACTGAGATAATTAGGAGGAAACAACAAGTGGACACCTACATATAGCAATGCCTGACCTAATCGAGAACCTTTTAGAGTCAAGCCCCTGAAGATAAGGAATGCAGGCCAGGAAATGGAGGGGAAGTTATCTACCAATACACCTGGTTCTATGTATCTTTTAAAAGCTCCAGCAAAGCTTTACTTTTGTGATACATATACCTCCAGCAAAGACCCAGAATGTCCAAGAAGGGCTCTATTACCTTCTTTGGGCCTATTGGCTCCTCTGTTCTATTAGTATGTCATTCATCAAAGTTTTCTACCACTGTTAACTTCCCCACAGCCTATTTCCTTATCCCACAGTTTATATATGCGACTGTGGAAAGCATTACGAAACAGCTGCTTTAGCTGAAACAATTCATCTTCTTCTTTGTTTTATTTATTTATTATACTTTAAGTTCTAGGGTACATGTGGATAACGTGCAGGTTTGTTA
>NW_012103221.1:940278-945862 GCF_000951045.1 Mandrillus leucophaeus
GGGCTCTTTTTTGGTTCCATATGAACTTTAAAGCAGTTTTTTCCAATTCTGTGAAGAAACTCATTCAAATGAAGGGAAGAGAAAACTAATACTACATGAATCCTGGAAAAATAGTTCTACAGCTACATGTGATATAGACAACACTCCTGGTTCTCTTATCTCATTGTTGAAACATAGGCATATACTATTCACAATAGCAAAGACATGGAATCAACCCAAATGCCCATCAATGATAGACTGGATAAAGAAAATGTGGTACATAGACACCATGGAATACTATACAACCATAAAAAGAATGAGATCATGTCCTTTGTGGGACAGAGATGGACCTGAAAGCCATTATCCTTAGCAAACTAATGCAGGAACAGAAAACCAAATACAGCATGTTGTCACTTATAAGTGGGAGCTGCACAATGTGAACACATGGACACAAGGAGGGGAACAACACACACTGGGGCCTGTTGGTGGGCAGGGGGAGGGAGAGCATCAGGATAAATATAGCTAATGCATGCAGGGCTTAGTACCTAGGTGATGGTGATAGGCAAACCACCATGGCACATGTTTACCTATGTAACAAACCTGCACATCCTGCACGTGTATCCTGGAACTTTAAATTTTAAAAAAGAAAAATATGCATATAATAAGGTACTACATTCATTTACAGATCACTGTATAGTAACTTTAACTTCCTCACCTGCATTTTGTCTGTCCTACTGGGTAATTTCACCAACCCTTGCCAATCAACAGCTAGAAAGAACTTCAGACAAAAAAAAAAAAAAAAAACTAGGAAGACTCATAGTAAACCTTCTAATATGCCAAGCAATAAACAGTAGTTATCAGAAGACATAATCCAAGTTGGAGATACCATTTTCCTCCAGAACATATCCATACTACCAATTTTAGCTAAACATTTCCTAGAGCCATTCAGGGTCACAGATTTAACCAACCATCTAATATTCAGCCTAGAGTTGTTTATGTTCAGTCAGATTTACCGTGCTTCTCTTTTTCTGCTGATCCCTACTTCTCTCATTAAGTTCTCACCCCATTCTCCAATCCCAGAAGCTAACAAATTCTCAACAGCTCCATGGCCAGCTCTGAAATTCATGATAATAGGAATCAGCTTTCTAAAACCAGAAAGTGATAAAATACATGTGCAACTTTTATTGGCTTAAACTCTGGCTTCAGCTACCCAAATCTATGCCTTTAAGTTAAAACTTAAGGATGACATATTTTAGGTAGCAGAAGAAGGAGGTGTGGTCAGTGTAGCCAAAGGCTTTTGTTGTTTGTTTTTACTGTATCTTTTTTCTTTTCCTTTTTTTGGGAGACAGAGTCGCACTCTGTCGCCCAGGCTGGAGTGCAGTGGCGCGACCTTGGCTCACTGCAACCACTGCCTCCTGGGTTCATGAGATTCTTCTGCCTCAGCCTCCCGAGTAGCTAGGACTATAGGTGCCACCACCATGCCCGGCTAATTTTTGTATTTTTAGTAGAGACGGGGTTTCATCATACTGGTTAGCCAGGCTGCTCTCGAACTCCTGACCTCGTGATCTGCCCACCTTAGCCTCCCAAAGTGCTGGGATTACAGGCATGAACCACCGTGTCCAGCCTGTTTTTACTATATCTTAATATACATACAATCCCTGAAAATGATATATATTTTAATTGATAGAATTTTTTAGATGTGTAAAAATTATTATATAGAAAATGTTGGAAGCAAGATAAAATAACCAAAGTTTTAACAATTTTGTTAAAATATTAAATTTTTATCATTTTTACATCAATCACTTTAAGAAAATACAAGACTACTCTTTTAAATGGAAGAAAAGTCCCTGCTTGAGGACTTCAACTTTAATCTGGGGATTTCAAACACTGATATGGTTGCATGGCCTTTTAAAAGCCTTTGGGCACAAAACTGATAAAATGTGGTTTTACTTATTGGCATGCCTGTGCAACAAAGCATTTGAGAGGCATGACTGACAGGCCAGAAGTGTGTATGAGGGAAAACCTATGCTTATGTCTGCTTCAGTGACTTTTTTAGCCACACCCTACTTATAAATTGTAAACTGTCATTCAGAGTAGCATAGTGATGTTTCAAACAAGTCAGGCTATAATACCTCTACTTCTTTTGTCTAATGCCCAGAGGTGAATTCAGAAAATGTTCCTATGTTTTGGCTCATAAAAGCATCCATCTGGAAAATACTAAATAACCCTAATAGTAAAGAGCAATGCAAAGATTTATGACACTATGCATACATGTAAATAGTATATGTAACCATCACAATTAGCTAACGCGGCCTTCATTATAGTTCAGAACGTATTTCAGATTGAGGACAAAGAAAATCATTCTATTGTTCTGTGTCAGGTTTTAAGCCATATTTTAAAACATACTATTAACCATATATACTGCATTAAAATTACAATTAATAACATAAACTTTATTGGAGATTTTTACTATCTAAAAAGAACTACAGAACAATCTGTTTCTTGGCCGGGTGTGGTGGCTCACGCCTGTAATCCCAGCACTTTGGAAGGCTGAGGCGGGTGGATCATGAGGTCAAGAGATCAAGACCATCCTTCACCAACATGGTGAAACCCTGTCTCTACTAAAAAAAATACAAAAATTAGCTGGGTGTAGTGGTGCATGCCTGTAGTCCCAGCTACTTGGGAGGCTGAGGCAGGAGAATCACTTGAACCCAGGAAGCAGAGGTTGCAGTGAGCCAAGATAGGGTCACTGCACTCCAGCCAGGATGACAGAGCGAGGCTTAGTCTCAAAAAATAATAATAAAATAAAATAAAATAAAAATAAATAAATAAAAGAACAATCTGTATTTTAAAGCATGCTGCATTTTATGAGAAACATCCAATTTAACTTGAAGATACTAAACAGAAACAAATATATGTTCCCATCATACTTTTCTTACAACTGTACAGTTGTAAGAAAAAACTTACAAAAAATTACAATTTGACTTTTATTAACTTGAATTGAAAAAAAAAATTACAATTTGACTTTTATTAATAGTGCTAATATCCCTTCCTGAATATAAGATAACTCTATCCTAACTATTTCTAATAAAAGTAATATATATTCATTTGTAAAATTCATACAGTATAGGAAAGTATAATATAGTCAATAAAAATACCCCATAATCCCCTCCTTCACTGACCAAAAACTTTATTTAGAACAAATTAATTTTTGTGGTCTAAATTTCAATAAGGGTAGTAATTCAAATGTAGCTTTTAGATAAGTATTAAAGGTTTTAATCCATTTACCATAAATTATCAAATTCAGTTATCATTAGTACTCAAACTTGGAAGGTAAAGAGCATTCTGTGTAACTGCTCAGTAAATTAGTACTCAATAATGATAGTTCTAATTTTTCACTTCTGAAGGATATCTCCACAGAGGCAACCTAAAGGGACAGTAGGTAGTCTAACCTTTATCAAAGAGTTCAACTGTGGGATTCTTGGGTTTTTCTTTTTGAGGTAGACCAAACTGCAAAATGATGTCTGAGGAAGCCCATTTATCTGACAACTGAGAAAAGATAAACACCTGTAAGTTGATGTTTAAAGTCCAAACTAGTTTTGAAGTAACAAGAAAGAGAAAGCTAATAGTTCAAATTTCAGTCGCTTTTCATCTAAACCCATCAATGTGTGCACTGGTCCATTAATTATGTGGCTCAGCACAAAATGATATGTTAGTCTTCCCTTTTACTCTAAGATGACAGCTGGGAGGTAAGGTTTTAGTTCAGGAGAAAGAAAGCTATTTCAAATACTTTATTTGTTGGTCTCAAGAATGTACCTAAATCATGAATGAAAATGAAAAATTTTCCTATTGAGGATCAAACCAATTATTTCTTTGATCACTCTGTTAGAACCTAAATAATAGTAAGGGCAAGGATTTAAAACTCATGATTCTAATAGACCCAGCTTTTCCAGATTAATGAAATATTTTAAAGCAGAGGTCGGCAATTTTTTTTTCTGTAAAGGGCCAGATAGTAAGTATTTTAGGTTTTGTGGGTCACACAGTTTCTGTCACAACTACTTGACACTGCCCTTGTAGTCCAAAAGCAGCCACAGATGATATGTAAATGAATAATCAAGGCTGAATTCAATAAAACTGAATTTATGGACATAAATATTAATTCTATATAATGTTGACAGGTCTCAGAATATTCTTTTGATGTTTTTCCAACCATATAAAAGTAAAAACCATTCTTAGCTCATAGGTTACAGAATAACAGGCATCAGCCTGGATTTTGCCTGAACATAGCTTGGTGACCCTTGTTCTAAAAGATTGTTCTGGTTCTTGTTTTATAGACTGTACCTATGCTTCAAAGGAAAAACATGTCACTGAAGTATTTTTTTTAATTTTGTTTAAAGTATTTGATAGGTTCAAGAAACCTACCAATTGCCAGAATAATTATTGGAAGTAATGCCATTTAAAATATTTCCCTCAGGTGAACCCAATTCAGTGTCTATAGACCACATTCATTATAATAGTCCTTAGTAGAAAACATCAGTTTTCAGTAAAAAATCTTTTGTTCCATTTACTTCCTTAAAAAATTTCCTATCCTAATAAATTTTTAGGAAAAAAAATTAAGTTTGGCCATGTTCTATATTAACTATTTTTTCAGTTTATTTTTTTTTTATTATTATACTTTAAGTTCTAGGGTACATGTGCACAACGTACAGGTTTGTTACATATGTATACATGTGCCATGTTGATGTGCTGCACCCATTAACTCATCATTTACATTAGGTATATCTCCTAATGCTAGTCCTCTCACCTCCTCCCACCCCATGACAGGTCCCAGTGTGTGATGTTCCCCTTCCTGTATCCAAGTGTTCTCACTGTTCAATTCCCACCTATGAGTGAGAACATGCGGTGTTCGGTTTTCTGTCCTTGCGATAGTTTGCTGAGAATGATGGTTTCCAGCTTTATCAGTGTCCCTACTGAGGACATGAACTCATCCTTTTTTATGGCTGCATAGTATTCCATGGTATATATGTGCCACATTTTCTTAATACAGTCTATCACTGATGGACATTTGGGTTGGTTCCAAGTCTTTGCTATTGTGAATAGTGCCACAATACACATAGGTGTGCATGTGTCTTTATAGCAGCATGATTTATAATCTTTGGGTATATACCCAGTAATGGGATGGCTGGGTCAAATGGTACTCCTAGTTCTAGATCCTTGAGGAATTGCCACACTGTCTTCCACAATGGTTGAACTAGTTGACAGTCCCACCAACAGTGTAAAAGTGTTCCTATTTCTCCACATCCTCTCCAGCACGTATTGTTTCCTGACTTTTTAATGATCACCATTCTAACTGGTGTGAGATGGTATCCCATTGTGGTTTTGTATGCATTTCTCTGATGGCCAGTGACGATGAGCATTTTTTCATTTGTCTGTTGGCTGCATAAACGTCTTCTTTAGAGAAGTGTCTGTTCATATCCTTTGCCCACTTTTTGATGGGGTTGTTTTTTTTCTTGTAAATTTGTTTAAGTTCCTTGTAGATTCTGGATATTAGCCCTTTGTCAGATAAGTAGATTGCAAAAATTTTCTCCCATTCTGTAGGTTGCCT
>NW_012103221.1:946177-947522 GCF_000951045.1 Mandrillus leucophaeus
TTGTAGTATAGTTTGAAGTCAGGTAGCATGATGCCTCCAGCTTTGTTCTTTCGGCTTAGGATTGTCTTGGCAATGCGGGCTCTTTTTTGGTTCCATGTGAACTTAAAAGTAGTTTTTTCCAATTCTGTGAAGAAAGTCATTGGTAGCTTAATGGGGATGGCACTGAATCAATAAATTACCTTGGGCAGTATGACCATTTTCATGATATTGATTCTTCCTATCCATGAGCATGGAATGTTCTCTTCCATTTGTTTGTGTCCTCTTTTATTTTGTTGAGCAGTGGTTTGTCATTCTCCTTGAAGAGGTCCTTCACATCCCTTGTAAGCTGGATTCCTACGTATTTTATTCTCTTTGAAGCAACTGTGAATGGGAGTTCACTCATGATTTGGCTCTCTGTTAGTCTGTTATTGGTGTATAAGAATGCTTGTGATTTTTGCACATTGATTTTGTATCCTGAGACTTTGCCGAAGTTGCTTATCAGCTGAAAGAGATTTGGGGCTGAGACGATGGGGTTGTCTAAATATACAATCATGTCATCTGCAAACAAGGACAATTTGACTTCCTCTTTTCCTAATTGAATACCCTTCATTTCTTTCTCCTGCCTGATTGCCCTGGCAAGAACTTCCAACACTATGTTGAATAGGAGTGGTGGGAGAGGGCATCCCTGTCTTGTGCCAGTTTTCAAGGGGAATGCTTCCAGTTTTTGCCCATTCAGGATGTGGGTTTGTCATAGATAGCTCTTATTATTTTGAGATACGTCCCATCACTACGTAGTTTACTGAGAGTTTTTAGCATGAAGGGCTGCTGAATTTTGTCAAAGGCCTTTTCTGCATCTATTGAGATAATCGTGTGGTTTTTGTCTTTGGTTCTGTTTATACGATGGATTACATTTATCGATTTGCGCATGTTGAACCAGCCTTGCATCCCAGGGATGAAGCCCACTTGATCATGGTGGATAAGCTTTTTGATGTGCTGCTGGATTCGTTTTGCCAGTATTCTATTGAGGATTTTTGCATGAATGTTCATCTGGGATATTGGTCTAAAATTCTTTTATGTGTGTGTGTCTCTGCCAGGCTTTGGTATCAGGATGATGCTGGACTCACAAAATAAGTTAGGGAGGATTCCCTCTTTTTCTATTGATTGGAATAGTTTCAAAAGGAATGGTACCAGCTCCTCTTTGTACCTCTGGTAGAATTCGGCTGTGAATCCGTCTGGTCCTGGACTTTTTTTGGTTGGTAGGCTATTAATTATTGCCTCAATTTAAGATCCTGTTATTGGTCTATTCAGGGATTCAACTTCTTCCTGGTTTAATCTTGGGAGGGTGTATGTGTCCATGAATTTATCC
>NW_012103221.1:951150-962167 GCF_000951045.1 Mandrillus leucophaeus
CCTTTCTGTTTGTTAGTTTTCCTTCTAACAGTGAGGACCCTCAGCTGCAGGTCTGTTGGAGTTTGCTGGAGGTCCACTCCAGACCCTGTTTGCCTGGGTATCACCAGTGGAGGCTGCAGAACAGCGAATATTGCTGAACAGCAAATGCTGCTGCCTGATCGTTCCTCTGGAAGCTTCGTCTCAAAGGGGTACCCGGCCATGTGAGGTGTTAGTTGGCCCCTACTGGAGGGTGCTTCCCAGTTAGGCTACTCGGGGGTCAGGGACCCACTTGAGGAGGCAGTCTGTCCGTTTTCAGATCTCAAACTCCTTGCTGGGAGAACCACTACTCTCTTCAAAGCTGTCAGACATGGACATTTAAGTCTGCAGAGGTTTCTGCTGCCTTTTGTTCGGCTATGCCGTGACTCCAGGTGACAAGATGGCCGAATAGGAATAGCTCCAGTCTACAGCTCCCAGCGTGAGCGATGCACAAGACAGGTGATTTCTGCATTTCCAACTGAGGTACCAGGTTCATCTCACGGGGGCTTGTCAGACAGTGGGGGCACGACAGTGGATGCAGCCGATGGACTGTGAGCGGAAGGAGGGCGAGGCATCGCCTCACCCTGGAAGACCCCATGGAGTCTACAGAGGCTGGCAGGCCTCCTTGAGCTGTGGTGGGCTCCATTCTGTTCGAGCTTCCCAGTACCTTTGTTTACCTACTCAAGCCTCAACAATGGTGGGCACCCCTCCCCCAGCCTCATTGCCACCTTGCAGTTCGATCTCAGACTGCTGTGCTAGCAGTGAGCAAGGCTCCGTGGACAAGGGACCCTCCGAGCCAGGCACAGGATATTATCTCCTGGTGTACCATTTGCTAAGACCGTTAGAAAAGCACAGTATTAGGGTGAGAGTGATCCGATTTTCCGGGTACCATTTGTGACAGCTTCCCTTGGCTAGGAAAGGGATTTCCCCGATCCCTTGTGCTTCCAAGGTGAGGCGATGCCTCGCCCTCCTTCCGCTCATGGTCCATCGGCTGCACCCACTGTCGTGCCCCCATTCTCCGACAAGCCCCCGTGGGATGAACCCGTTACCTCAGTTGGAAATGCAGAAATCACCTGTCTTGTGCATCGCTCATGCTGGGATCTGTAGACTGGAGCTATTCCTATTCGGCCATCTTGTCACCTCCTCCTACATTAACTATTTTAAATGAGTTTTAAATTTGTGTAAAGTTAATTTACACTCATTTTTATTTTAAAAAATTTTAATTTGTGTAAATTAATTACACCAAAGAAGTTTTAGTCTGTGAAAATTTTTAATTTTAAATTACATTTAATTTTTTGAACAATAAATACAAACATGGCTCAGAATCCCAAAGGTTTCTAGTGAAAGTGTCTACTGCCAAACTTGTTCTGTAGTCATCCAGTCTTCTCTTCAGTGGCAAATAATGTTAACTGTTATAAACTAAACAGTCCATATTAGGTTTGCAATTACTTATGTATATTCTGTAAATATATAACATTTATAATTTTATATGTATATTAATTACTTTTATTTTAATTTTATAGCATAGCCATTGTTTTCAAAATGTACTCTTCTTTCTAATGACAAGTTAATACATTCACATTACATAAAACTCAAACATTTAGAAATTAAGAGATCTGTATCATGCCAACCAGAAAAGGAATCTTAACATAGTATGTGTTTTCTAGCTTTTCCCCTTTCACATATTTTTAACAAAATATAATCAGGCTTCCAGTTTTGCAACATGACTTTTAAAAAATTTAACAGAACAATTTTGGAAAGGTATATGTCAGTATATGTAGACTGACCCCCTTCTCTTTTTTATAGCTATATTATTCAATTGTATGAATATACTACAATTTTATCAGTACCCAATTAGTGGGTGTTTGAGTCATTCCCTGTTTTTAGTAAAATCAGTGCTGCTAGATAATTCTAAGAAGATGCTGTCATTGAAGTATTTTAATCCCCTGGAACCTCTCTTAACAGAAAGAGCAACTACAATAATGAATGCCAATATCCATGGACAGCATCTACAACAAACTTTAGTGACAACATATTCTTATAAACCCCAAAACATAAGTGGATAGGGATAAATCACCAACAGCTACAGGACCCACTAAAAACTTCATGAGGTCTAGAGGGTCCACAGTGGGTGCTGAGGCAATGTGATTTCTTTGCAGTCCTCTGAAGGTCAACATGAAAATATTCAGTGAGGCTCAGGTAAGTGGCAGTAACAACTATAAGTCTCTTAAGGAACCCAAAAGCTTGGTCATTTAATTAGTGACATGCATGAATGGATGATCAAGATCCCCACTGTCCCTACCTACTATCTAGTGAAACCTCAGCCAAGGGAATAAATATGGCAGAAGCAGCTATGAAAGGTGAACAATAAGTGGGAGGGAGAACACTTATTTTATTATATTTTATAGAATAAAGTATTATGCTATTCTACAATCACAAAAAGTAAAATAATTAGAGGCACCCCTGTGAGGGAGTGGGATAGAGACAGCCTTCTGGGCTGCCTGTGAAATATATCACTATTCTTACTGTTTTTGTTTTTGTTTTTTACTGGCCCAGTATGAGGAGAGTAGAAAGTGAGCTCTAATGGGCTGTTACTTCCAGCTGTAAGCACCCAGTCACACCAGCCAGACGCAACCCTTGCCAGAGCCAGAGCCAAATTGGGAGTTAAACTGGGGGAGATCGCGGGGGCAGGTATACCTATGAAACAATAATGTAGGTGTCCCATGGCAAGCTCAGGTAGGGTATAAACCTCCTATGGAGCAGAAGGGAAAAGCTGACTTGATCTTGATTTTCAGTATAAATATAGACCATGAAAGCAGAGCCTCACGCAAATAAAAATAACAACAACAACACTTTCATGGGAGAAACACATGGAAGGTAGGGGGACTTCTAATGGTCCAGACAGATGAAAAATTCAACTACTAATTGGAAGATTTTGTGAAGTCATTCTCAGAACCACAGCAAAAAACAGAGATGATTCTGTAGATTCCAATTTGTGGATACAAGAAAACTGTAGGAGGTATGGTGGTGATGGGATGATCTAGATTCTGGATCCTATAAATGCATAAGACTAACAAATCAAAATAATCTTTCTAGATAAATCCCAAAACTTAGGAGAAACACTTGAGAGTAGAGTCCAAATTGAGCACACCAAGCACAATGGGGGCATAGGAAAAAGAATGTAGAAATTAAAGGGGTAAAATAGAAGACCATATTTTTGTCTATGTGATGAACACAACAAACTCAGAAGCTCCAGACCTATGCAGATAAGAAAGCTTTCTTGGCACACTCACCCCCTTAAAACTACAGAAAAGCCAGTTTTCCATAAAAATGAACAAGAACAAAGGGTTGCAATCACATCCCATACAAAGCAGCATTTGAAAAACAGAATAAGAGTAATTTCCCTATCAATAATGAAAGCACTCTAGAAAGACATGCCCACAAATAGATGAGAATTGACTCCAGTATTTTAAAATAATCTTAAATACAGTGATATAAGTTATGAAAGAATAATGTAAATAAGGATAATAAACTCAGAGGTGATTAAGGAAGATTTTTTTAGAGAATGAAAGAATAAGAAACAAAAGAAAAAATCATTTTAGAAATGAACTTAGAAGGATCACAACACTAAACACAATTGTTTATGATAACTAGAGAATTTAAAAGAGGAGATACTTAAAAATCAAAGATAAATGAAAATTGACTCAAGAAAAAGTGCTAGAGAAAGATCATAGGCAAAGAAGATCCAACATACATAAAATAAGAATTCCTAGAGAAGAAAAACCAATGCAATACAGCAGCATCCTGAAAAACTCTTAAGAAAAATTTCCTGAAATAGAAAAATACTTTATAGTAGTAAACACCAGCCCAGGTTGGTCGACATCAAGACATGTTCTAATGAAATCCGTTGAGCATTTAGACGAAAATACCAGGTTCTCATAAATGAATGAAAATGGATTATGATCACTTTTTCTCAGCAACACTTTATATCAGAACACAATACAAAAATATATTTAAGATACTCAAGAAAAAGGTGAACCAAAACAACCTATTTGCATTAGGTCCATTCTCACATTGCTATAAAGAACTACCAGAGCCTGGGTAATTTATTAAGAAAAGAGGTTTAATTGACTCATAGTTCTGCATGCTGTACAGAAGGCATGGCTGGGGAGGCCTCAGGAAACTTACGTCAGGGTAGAAGGGTGAAGGGGAAGCAAGCACCTTCTTCACATGGTGGAGAGGGAGAAAGAGAGTGAAGGGGGAGGTGCTACAGAAACAACCAAGTCTTGTGAGAACTCACTGTCATGAGTTTGACATGAGATTTGGGTAAGGACACAGAGCCAAACCATATCACTATTATTTCCATGAGCCACTAGTAGGAAATCTATTGGATAATGAGATTCAAACAGCCAACATGACTTGAGACTTCTATGTAAGGACTAGTGATAAGCATAATAAATATATCTACATTTAAAACTAACTGATGAAGCCAGTCACAAAAGGGTAAATACTATATGATTCCACTCATATGAAGTAGCTAAAGTGGTCATAACACATAGAAACAAAGTGGTGGTTGTCAAGAGCTGGAGAAAAGGGAGGAGGAGAATTAGTGTTTAATGGGTTTCAGTTTTGCAAGATTAAAAAGTTCAAGCAATCTGTTGCCCATCGACGTGAGTATATTCAACACTACTGAAGTATTCACTTAAAAATGGTTAAGACAGTAAGTTTTCTTATGTGTTTTTTACCACAATAAATAAAAAACTATTAGCTTGTAAGTAAATTTAAAAAAAAAAAACCTAAATGATAGTTAAAGTGAGATAATGACACAACCCAAAACAAATAAAAATATAGGGAGAATAAGAAGAGTAGAATAAAAATATAGTAAGTGGGATGCTGAGACAGGAGGATCACTTGAGCCCAGCCTGCGTAACATGGCAAAACTCCACCTCTATAGAAAGTACAAAAATTAGCCAGGCATGGTGGCACCCTATACTCCCAGCTTCTCAGGTGGCTGATGTGGGAGGATTGCTTGAGTCCAGGAGGTCAAGGCTGCAGTGAACCATGAGCCACTGAGCTCCAGTCTGGATGACAGAGTGCGACCCTGTCTCCAAGAAAAGGAAAAAAATAAAATAAATAAAGGACTTTCTTACAGGTGCTGGCTAGAAATGAAAAGTATATTACTTCATATCTGACACTGGGAGAGAAGAAGGATAAAGGGGGAAATTGGTTACTAATTCCTGTAATGCTCACAGTAGAGAACCAACAGACAGTACTCCTCTAAAAATGACAGGAAAAAAAGAAAATGACTGGTAAATATCTCTGATGAATATTGATGCAAAAATCCTCAACAAAATACTAGCAAACCAAATTCAACAATACATTAAAAAGAGCATTCATCATGACCTAGTGAAATTTATTTCTGGGAAGAAAGAATGGTTCAAAATATGCAGATCAATGAATGTGATGTATCATAGCAACAGAATGAAAGACAAAAACCATATGACCATTTTCATTTGATGCTAAAAAAGCATTTGATAAAATTCAACATCACTTCAGGATTAAAAACCATCAAAAATGGTGTAGAAAGAATATACCTCAGCTTAATAAAAGCCATATATGACAGACCCACAGCTGGTAACATACTGAATGAGAAAAAACTGAAAGCATTTCCTCTAGAATGCGGACACAGCAAGGATGCCCGCTTTCACCACTGTTATTCAACATAGTACTGGAGGTCTTAGCGAGAGCAATTAGACAAGAGAAAGAAATAAAGGGCATCCATACTGGAAAGGAAGAAGTCAAACTGTCCTGGTTTGCAGATGCTATAATCTTATACTTGAAAAAATGTGAAGAATCCACACAAAAGAACTGTGAGAACTGATAAATTCAGTGCGGCTGCGGGTTACAAAATCAACCTACAAAAATCAGTGGCATTTCTATATACCAACAGTGAACAATGTGAAGAAGAAATTTTAAAAGTAATCCCATTTACAATAGCCACAAATAAAATAAAATACCTAGGAATTAACTTAACCAAAGAAGTGAAAAATCTATATAATGAAAACTATAAAACACTGATAAAAGAAATTGAAGAGAACACCAAAAAGTGGAAAGATATTCCATGTTCGTGGACTGGAAGAATCAATATTGATAAAATGTCCATACTACCAAAACAATCTACATATTCAATGCAATCCATATCAAAATACCACTGACATTCTTCACAGAAATAGAAAAAAAAAAAAAACACCCTAAAATTTACATGGAACCACAAAAGACATAGAGTAGCCAAAGCAATCCTAACCAAAAAGTATCATATTACCTTACTTAAAATTATACTACAGAGCAGTAGTAACCAAAACAACATGGTACCGGCATAAAAATAGACATGCAGACCAATGGAACAAAACAGCTAACAAGAAACAAATCCACACACCTCCAGTGAACTCATTGTCAACAAAGGTGACAAGAGCATACACTGGGGAAAAGATAGTCTCTTCAATAAACGGTACTGGGAAAACTGGATATCCATATGTAGAAGAATGAAACTACACCCATATCTCTTGCCATATACAAAAATCAAATTGAAATGACTAAAGACTTAAATCTACAACCTCAAACTAATACAAGAAAATATTGGGGAAATGCTCCAGGGCATTGGTCTGGGTAGAAACTTCTTAAGTAATACCCCACAAGCACAGGTAACTAAAGCAAAAATGGACAAATGGGATCATATCAGGTTTAAAAGCTTCTACACAGCAAAGGAAACAATCCACAAAGTGAAGAGACAAGCCAGAGAATGAGGGAAAATACCGCAAACTAGCCACCTGACAAGGGATTAATAACAAGAATATATAAGGAATTTAAACAACTCTGTAGGGAAAAAACATGTAATAATCCTATTTTAAAATGAGCTAAAGACTTAAATAGACATTTCTCAAAGGAAGACATACAAGCCAGGCACAGTGGCTCATGCCTTTAATCCCAACACTTTGGGAGGCTGAGGTGGGCAGATTACCTGAGGTCAGGAGTTTGATACCAGCCTGGCCAACATGGTGAAACGCTGTCTCAACTAAAAACACAAAAATTAGCCAGGCATGGTGGCAGGTGCCTGTAATCCCAGCTACTCCGGAGGCTGAGGCAAGAAAATTGCTTGAACCTGGGAGGTGGAGGTTGCAGTGAGCCGAGACTGTGCCACTGCACTCCAGCCTGGGTGACAAGAGCAAGACTCTGGGAAAAAAATATATATATATACAAATGGCAAACAGGCATATAAAAATGTGCTCAACATCACTGATCACCAGAGAAATACAAATCAAAACTACAATGGGATATCATCTCACCCCAATTAAAATGGCTATTATCCAAAAGACAGGTAATAAGAAAAGCTGGTGAGGATGTGGAGAAAAGGGAAAACTCATACACTGTTGGTGGGAATGTAATTTAATACAACCACTATGGAGAACAGGTTGGAGGTTCCTCAAAAAACTAAAACTAGAGCTACCATCTGATTCAACAATCCCACTGCTGTTGTATCTACTCAAAAAAAGGTAAATTAGTCTATCAAAGAGATATCTGCACTCCCATGTTTGTTGCAGTGTGGTTCACAGTAGCCAAGACTTGGAAGTAACCTAAGTGTTCATCAGCAGATGAATGGATAAAGAAAATGTATATATACACAATGGTGTACTATTCAGCCATAAAAAAGAATGAGATCCTGTTATCTGCAACAACACAGATGGAACTGGATGAAATAAGCCAGGCACAGAAAGACAAACTTCTCATGTTCTCATTTGTAAGAGCTAAAAATTAAAATAATTGAACTCAGATAGCATAGAAGGATGGCTACCAGAGGCTGGGAAGAATAATGGGGGAGGTAGTGGGGAAGTGAGGGTGGTTGCTGCGTACAACAAAATAGAATGAATAAGACCTAGTATTTGCTAGCACAACAGGGTGTCTATGGTAAAAAATAGTTGTACATTTAAAAATAACTAAAAGAGTATAATTGGACTGTTTGTAAAATAGAGAATAGAAGGATGGTTACCAGAGCTGGGGAGGTGGAGATGGTTAACAGATACCAAAAAAAGATAGTTAGAAATAATGAATGACATAGTATTTGACAGCACAACAGGGTGACTTTAGTCAATAATAATTTAATTGTACACTTTAAAATGACTAAAAGGGTATAACTAGATTGTAACAGAAAGGATAAATACCTGAGGTGATGGATACCCCATTTCCACAATGTGATTATTATACATTGCATGCCTGTTTCAGAATATCTCATATACTCCATAAAGATCTATACATACTATATACTCACAAAAATTAAAAACAAATTAATAAAAAAATGACAGGTGCCAATGGTATTATATAAAGATATCAATATAAATGCAATTATTGGAATAAATACAAACTTTACTAAGTATTAAAAGTTTATACACACACACTCGCATGCACCCCCAAATAAGGCAGACAGTACAGACTCTGTATGTGTGTACAGTGAAACAATATGACAAATTTGAGACCAGATATAAACATTCATCTTATCAATGAATGTAAATGGGCTGAACTCACTTATAAAAAGTTCAGATTAGTAACAAAGCAAAATCTAAAACTATGCTGAATATCAGATACACAGATAGATACACAGACAAGGGAAGGAAGGAGGAAGAGGAAGAATGAGAGATTGATTTAGAATGGTTGAAAATAAAGGATAAACAAAGATGCAGACAAATGTGACACCTAGTCTTGGTATCTGAGAAAGGTATATAATTCAGATCAAAAAGAGACAGAAGGAGGGCTTTCATAATGCTAAATACTACAATTCACAATGAAGATGTAATGCTTTATGGAATCTCCTAATAACACAGCAACAGCTTTCATTAAGCAGAAGTTACAGGGCTGCAAGTAGAGACAGAAAGAACTGCACTATAGAAGGAAACTTTAACGTACCTCTCTCAATTTAAGAAAAATCAAGTGCACAAAAAAGGAGGAAATAGAAAATCTAAACAACATAATCAATGAGGTAGATCTTTTAGATCTGTAGTAAACTCTGAATTCTGATAATGGAGGATATGCCTTTTTTTAAGTGCTTATGGGAACATTCAGGAAAAGTTGGCCATATCTTAGGCAACAAATGAAACTTCAATCATAAGTCAGTTTCAAAGAACAGAAACAATAGAGAAAAATACACTCTGATCTGGAAGCAATAAAATGAGAAATGATTAATAAAATACAATCAAAAGGCCTGCTATTTGGCATCTTAAAAACATACTGTTGAATAATTCTTAAACTGCAGAATTTCTTGAAAATAAAACTAAAGAAAATCCTGTATATATAAAAAATGATTGAGTTATTAGGGTAAAATGTATAGTACTTAATGTTTATATCAATAAAAATGAAATTTAAGAAAATCAGAAATCCTTAGAAGCTGTGAAATAGAGCAGTCCCCTCCTCAAAAAAATGGCAGAAGGAAGGACTGAATTTAAAAAGCAGAAATTAATGCTAAAATTCTTAGAAATTAAATCTAGAAAATAGACAATAGAAATAACAAATCCCAAATCTGGCCACTTGAAAAATAAATCACAAAAATAATCAGCTGTTGGAGGATGGGAAAAGACACAAATATACAAAATAGAAATGATAAATAATTATCAAACAGAAAATTTTAAGTATTATAAGACAATACTTCATACAACTCTATGCAAATAAATTTGAAGAGTTACATTGGATGGATAATTTCTAAGAAAATTACAGGTTAAGTTTTAAATGACAATTTACCTTAGAAGAGAATAGGAAACTTCAAGTGCTCCCTCCACAATAACAGTCCCAGCTCAAAAAGTTTAGTGACGAAATTATACCAAACCTGTAAAAATCAGATTACCCAATCGTTCTTAAACTTTACTAGAGCATTAAAAGAGAGGAAATTGTCAAAATTGATGTTATAAATAAAGTATAACATTGATCTAAAACCTTAAAACCCATTGTACTGCAGATCATTCTCACTCTATCAGTGTAAAAACTTTTTAAGTATTAGCATGTGGAATCCAAAGCATATTTTTAAAATACTATATCATGACCAAGAGGGGTTTATTCCAGTTTGCAAGTATGATTTTTGTATTAGTCCATTCTCACATTGCTATAAGGCACTACCTCCTGAGACTGGGTAAATTATAAAGAAAATAGGTTTAATTGACTCACAGTTCTGCAGGCTATACAGGAAGCATGGCTTGAGAGCCCTCAGGAAACTTATAATCATGGTGGAAGGCAAAGAGGAAGCAGGCATGCCCTACATGTCTGGAGCAGGAGGAAGAGAGTGAAGGTGAAGGTGCTACACTTTTAAACAACCAGATCTCATGAGAATTCACTATTATGAGAACAGCAAGGGGGAAATCCTCCCCCATGATCCAATTACCTCCCACCAGGCTCCCCCTCTAACATTGGGAAATACAGTTTGACATTAGATTTGGTAGATTTGGGTGAGTACAAAGACCCAAACCATATCATTTAACCCCTGGTCCTTCCCATATTGTATGTCCTTCTCACATTTCAAAACACAATCATGCCTTCCTAATAGTCCCCCAAAGTCTTAACTCATCCCCACCTCCCCATAACCCTTCCCAGCTCTGGTAACCATCCTTCTACTCTCTATCTTACAAATAATCCAATTATACTCCTTTAGTTATTTTTAAATGTACAATTATTTTTTACTGTAGACACCCTGTTGTGCTAGCAAATACTAGGTCTTAGTCATTCTTTCCATTTTGTTGTACCCAATAACCTTCCTCACTCTCCCCCACTACCCTTCCCAGCCTCTGGTAACCATCCTTCTAGTCTGAGTTCAGTTATTTTAATTTTTAGCTCTTATAAATAAGTGAGAACATGATAAGTTTGTCTTTCTGTGCCTGGCTTATTTCATCCAGTTCCATCCATGTTGTTGCAGATAACAGGATCCCATTCTTTTTTATGGCTGAATAGTACGCCATTGTGTATGTATACC
>NW_012103221.1:962617-1010898 GCF_000951045.1 Mandrillus leucophaeus
ACATTTTCTTAATCCAATCTGTCACTGATGGACATTTGGGTTGATTCCAAGTCTTTGCTATTGTGAATAGTGCTGCAATAAACATACGTGTGCATGTCCACATTTTCTTTATCCATTCATCTGCTGATGAACACTTAGGTTGCTTCCAAGTCTTGGTTACTGTGAACCACACTGCAACAAATATGGGAGTGCAGATATCTCTTTGATAGACAAATTTAACTTCTTTTGAGTAGATACCCAGCAGTGGGATTGTTGAATCACATGATAGCTCTAGTTTTAGTTTTTTGAGGAACCTCCAACCTGTTCTCCATAGTGGTTGTACTAAATTACATTCCCACCAACAATGCATGAGTTTTCCCTTTTCTCATCTTAAAAAAGGCAAGTCCCTTCCACCTATGAACCTGTAAAATCAAAAACAAGTTAGTTACTTTCAAGATACAATGGGGGTACAGGTATTGGATAAATACACCCATTCCAAAAGGGATAAAGCAGCCAAAATAAAGGGACTACAGGCCCCATGCAAGTCTGAAACCCACCAGAGCAGTCATTAGGTTTTAAAGCTCCAAAATAATCTCCCTTCACTCCATGTCTCACATCGAGCACATGCTAATATAAGCAGTGGGCTCCCAAAGCCCTGGATAGTTCTGCCCCTTTGGCTCTGCAGGGCTCTGCTCCCATGGCTGCTTTCATGAGCTGCTGTTGAGTGCCTGTGGTTTTTCCAAGTGCACAGTACAAGCTGTTGGTGTATCTACCATTCTGGGGTCTGGGGGATGGTGGCCCTCTTCTCACAGCTTCACTAGGCAGTGCCCCAGTGGGGACTCTGTGGGGGGAAATGGGGGGCCTCCAACCCCACAGTTCCTGTCTGCACTGCTGTAGCAGAAGTTCTCAATGAGGGTCCTGCCCCTGCAGCAGACTTCTGCCTGGACATCCAGGTGTGTCCATACATCCTCTGATATCTAGGCTGAAGTTCCCAAGCCTCAACTCTTACACTGTGCACCTGCAGGCTTAATACCACATGGAAGCCACCAAGGCTTAGGGCTTGCACCCTCTGAAGCAATGGCGCAAGCTATACCTTGGCTCATTTTAGCCATGGCTGGAGTTGCGGCAGCCCCGATGAAGGGTGCCATGTCTGGAGGCTGCACAGAGCAGTAGGGCCCCGAGCTTTGCCCACAAAACTATTCTTCCCTCCTAGGCCTCCAGGCTTGTGATAGGAGGGGCTGCTGCAAAGGTCTCTGAAATGCCTTGGAGGCATTTTCCTTATTGTCTTTACTAACATTCAGCTCCTCTTATGCAAATTTCTGCAGCCAGCTTGAATTCCTCCCCAGAAAGTGGATTTTTATTTTCTACCACATGGTTAGGCTGCAAATTTTCCAAACTTTTACACTTTGCTTCCCCTTTAAATATAAGTTCCAGTTTCATATCATCTCTACTCACTCATACGACCACACATTGTTAGAAGCAGCTGGGCCAAACTTTGAATGGTGTGCTGCTCAGAAATTCTTCCACCATATACCCTAAATCATGACTCTCAAGTTGAAAGTTCCACAGATCCCCAGAGCAGGGGTACAATGCTGTCAGTCTCTGCTAAAGCATAGCAAGAGTGACTTTACTCCAGTTCCCAGTAAGTTTCTCATCTCCATCTGAGACCACCTTAGCCTGGACTTCAATAATTTAACCAGTCTCTAAGAAGCTACAAACTTTCCCTCATCTTCCTGTCTTTTCTGAGCCCTCCAAACTGTTCCAACTTCTGCTCACTACCCAGTTCCAAAGTTGCTTCCACATTTTCAGGTATCTTTATATCAATGCCCCTCTCCCAGTACCACTTTTCTGTATTTGTCCTTTCTATAAAGAACTGAGACTGGGTAATTTACAAAGATAAGAGGCCTCAGGAAACTTATAGTCATGGCAGAAAGCGAAGGGTGAGCAGGAGGAAGAGAGTGAAGGTGAAGGTGCCACACACTTTTAAACAACCCGATCTCATGAGATCTCACTCACTATTAGTAGAACAGCAAGGCGGGGGAAATCTGCCTCCATGATACAATCACCTCCCACCAGGCTCTTCCTTCAACACAGCAGATCACCCCTCCCTAAGTTAACTTACAAATTTAACATTATGCATATAAAAATACCATCAGACTATTTTTCCCTGGGGTCCACAAGTTAATTGTAAAATTTATTTGGAAAGCCAATAAAAAAAAAATCTGGGAATATCCTACAAAAGAATAGTAACAAGAGCCTAGCCCTACGGACATTTAAACATACTGTAAAAACTAATTAAAATTACCGAGTATATTGGTATCCCAATGGAAATGAGCAGAAAATCCATATGGAAATTTAGTGTATGATAAAGGCAGTTCAAATCAGTGAAGAAAAGATGAACTTTAGCTTTTTAATAAATGGAATTTCTGTAAGTGTATTAGATTTTTTAATGATAAAATTGGATTCACTCCTCACACCATGATAAATTCCAGAAGGATGAGGGATTTAAATGTAAACAAATGAAACCATGTAAGTACTAGAAGAAAACATGGGTGAAATCTGGTATAAACCGTAAATGGGAGAACCCTTCCTAAAAATGAATAGTAGACAAAATATCTCCCCCGAGAGATGTTCACATTCTAATCCCTAGAACTTGTGAATATGCTACATTACATGGCAAAAGGGACTTTGCAGATTTAACTAAGATTACAGAGAAACTATTCTGTATTATCCAGGTGGGCCCAATCTAATGAAAAGAACCAGAGAACTTTCTTTGGCTAGTTAGAAAAGGAGGTCTTGCAGCAACATGGATAGAACTGGAAGCCATTAAGTGAAACAAGTCAAACACAGAAAGACAAATATTGCATGTTCTCACTTATAAGTGGGAGCTAAATAATGACTGGTTTCAGACATGTTGAAATTTCCTTAATAAATTATGTACGTTTAATCACAAGCTTGCATAAGTACCCTTATACATATCTTCAGGCTCATTCTATTGATACTTTTTACAGGATATATTGCAATAGGCAGGCTTTCTAGGCCAAAGAATATTTTTATTTTTATTTTTATTTTTATTAATACTGCCAAATTGCCCTTTTAAAAGTACAACTAACCCTTGAACAAGGTGGGGGTTTAGGGGCACCCCCATGAAGTAGAAAATCCATGTATAAATTTTGACTTTCCCAGAACTTAACTACTAGTAGCCAACTGTTGATTGGAAGCCTTACCAATAGCATAAACAATCAATTAACATATGTTTTATATGTTATATACTATCTTCTTACAATAAAGTAAGCTAGAAGAAAGAAAATTTTATTACAAAAATCATAAGGAAGGGAAAATATATTTACCATTAAATGGAAGTGAATTGTAAAGGTCTTCATCCGTGTTGTCTTCGTGTTGAGTAGGCTGAGAAGGAGGAAGAGGAGGGGTGGGTATTGCTATCTTGGGGTGGCAGAGGCAGAATACATGAAGGAGGTTGAAGGAGAGGCAAGAGAGGTAGGCATACTTGGTGTAACTTTATGGAAATACACCATAATTTCTGTTTTTCATTTCTCTAAAGATGTTTCTATATTGTACCAATCCTTCTTCCATTGTTTGCTTTAGTTTCAGTGCCTGTTTCAGAAGAGTCTGTGTCAGAAGTAGTCAAAAGCAGTCTTGAACAGTCAGAACCCTTCTGCCAGATTGTCTGTCAATTTGTTTTCTGGCACTGGTTCTTCTATGTCTTCTTCCTCATGGTCTGACTACTCATATGCAGAGGCACTCATGTCTTCCTTACTAATAAATGTCCTTTGTGGCATTTTTTTCCCCAAGAATCAAGCACTTTTATCTGCATTAAACACCTCAGGTTGATATCCTTTCTCCTCAATGATTTTCTTAATGGTGCCTGAGAACTTGTCTGCTGCTTCTTGGTCAGCAGAAGCTGCTTCTCCTGTTATCTTGATATTTTTCAAGCCAAACACCTTTCTAAAATTATCAGACCATCCTTTGCTGGCATTAAATTCTCCAGCTTTAGATCCTTCACCTTCCTTTTGCTTTAAGTTGTCATATAATGACTTCACTTTTTCTCAAATCATTATAGTCTATAGATATGTCTTTGTCATAGGAATCCTGTACCCACATGAAACCTGTATTTTCAAAACAAGATAAAAGGATATTTTGCAAAAAGTGCAAGATTTTAGCACCTGCTGGCATAGCTTCAGTGACAGCTTCATGAATTTCTTTTTCCTTTTTTAGAATGGTCCTTATGCTGGATTCATTTATCTTGAAATGGTGAGCAACCACAGCTGCAGGTCCCCAGTCTACCGTACATATCAAGCAATTCACCATTTTCTTGTAATGTCAGGACTTTTCTCTACTTCTTGGCAGAACTTCCAGCATCACTAGTGGTACTTCATAGGGGATTGATAGTGTTACTCAAGGTTTCTGGTATTGCACTAAAAATAATGAAAAATACACAAGAACCACAAAAGATCACTTTTTACTATGATACACAATTTACTTAAGAGACAGACTGCTCGTGGATAGATGATTAGCATCATGCAGCATTTTAAGCAGAGACTCAAAAACCTCAAATCTACCACAATAGCAAGAGGAGGTGGCTATATAATTATTACAGTAGTATAGCATGTGTACTACAATTAATTTTATGTGATTATGATTTAATATTCAATCTTTATGTTTGTTAACATTTCTTTTGATTGAATGGTTCCATGTATGGTCTATAAGTGTGTGTATACATTTTGATAAATTTTAACTTTTTTATAATAGATTTGTATTTATCTTAGACTAGTATCTACATTTTTTTTAATTCATGAAATACCTTTTTCTTAATTTTTTTGGATATTTTTAGCCTATGTGGTTCATCTTGTGAGTTTTTCAAATTGTCACAAACCTCCAAAAACTATTTTTGATATATTTGTTGAAAAAAATCTATGTCTGTCCTGGCATGGTGGCTCACGCCTGTAACCCTTTGGGAGGCTGAGGCAGGAGGATCACTTAAGCCCAGGAGTTCGAGGCTGCAGTGATCTGTGATCCAGCCTGGATGCCAGAATGAGGTCCTGTCTCAAAAAAAATCAAATAAAAAAAAAAGTAAAAAGAAAAAAAATCCTTGTGTAAGTGGACCCACGCAGTTCAAACCCATGTTGTCAAGGGTAAACTGTATTGATTTACCAATAATATGTAAGATGCCCACTTCTAAATGCCACTTCCAACAATCTGAGAGATTACATGACCTGCTTAAGATCACATGGCAGAGTCTAGAATAAATCTCATAATTATCAGTAATTATTGTTGCCTGACTCAGTACAGTTTAGTTGAACAGTCTGTAAATTTGCGTCTATGAAACACTGAATAAAAAGGCTCATCAGCCTTTGACTCCTCTACCAATTATAAAAATGTCATCTTAGTTTTGAGTCAATAAAAATGCAAAGAATGAATGCAAAATAAATTAAATACTAACTCTAAAAGATTTTTGAAATGTAAAGACTATTAAGTCATTTAATCAAGACTAGTCAGTCGTTTATATATTTCCTAGCCCTATATTTAATGATAAAATTACCATACATTTTTGAGAAAATATGTAAAAATAAAACAGCAATAACTAGTATCCTACCAGTACATTTTAGTCATAGAAAACCAACTGATTACTATTGAAATACAATAAACAGATTTTGTGATTCCTGATATTTATTATATTTTCTATCTGCAACAAGCAATGAAAACTGAAATCTGATCTTGTTTAATAAAATTTCTTTTCCTACCAAGTTATGCTGGAATAAACTGGTTCAAATATCTGCTTTTTCCTGTGATATGCTTTGGTAATATATAGACACTGAAACTCAATGTATTGATCAACACATAGTAATGATAATTGAAAACGAAATTTTTAGAAAATACTTTGGTCTCAATATATTTACATCTCCCCAAAGAATGACTGCTTATTTCCATATAGGCACATCAACTCATATCAAAGATTGCTAAGATGAGAAGGGAAAACTCAGTGTTAAAAACAAACTTTTATACATAAATATAACACATTATCATTAATTGCATATTTTTCCTGTTTTGCTTATTTTTCTAATGAAAAGAATTGTCAACAATATATATGCGGATATTTCTTACACAGGAAGGCATAACTTCCATAGAGATCACATCAACACTTTGAAGTAACTAAGACGAACAGTGTGGGACTTCATAACATTTACCCTAAAAGATAAGTTGCCTGTTATCACCCTTTTGGGTCAAGGTAACACTATTTTTTTTCTTTCTTTTGATAAGCTGCTGACACTTATTGAACATCCTAACACTTCCTCCATCATCATCTTAGTCTCCTGCCTTTTTCTAGTTTTAAAAAATGGAAAAATATTATTTTCCTTAAGAACAGCATGGAAAAATATTGTATTTGGAAGGACAACCAAGTGTGAACTAAGTGAACTTGAAGGTAGAAAAAGAATAATATCAAAACATTTTTAAAGGTTTGTAATAATTCTATAATTTATAGGGATATTTAAAAATGAAAGTATGTGGTTTTCTCAAGCTATTAGTATATCACAGATTTATAAATCACTACCAGAAGGTTTTCTTTCTTTTCAATCTAATGTTCTTACCAGTAAGTAGAAGTCATTAAATAAATCAGCAAGCTCATGTTATCACAGGATCATGACCAGTATCATTCTTCCATTAACTCAAATTTTGCAAAAAGCCATCTTCACATACATATACATTTTTTTCCTTATAAATAACCTTGGGTTGTAAAAGTTACATATGACTGCTGTATTTTGATAAAATTAATTTTTACCCAACAATGCAAATTTTTAATGATTGTTTACTTTAAAAAAAATCACTTAGCTTATATATAAAATGTCAAATTACTAGCCTAGGCAACATAGTTAGACCCCATCTCTACAAAAGTAATTTAAAAATTAGCCAGGCATGGTGGTTCATGCTTGTACCTAGGAGGCTGAGCTAGGGAGGATTGCTTAAGCCTAGCAGTTAGAGGTTGCAGTGAGCTATGATCATGCCACTGCACTCCAGCCTGGACAACAGAGCAAGGCCTTGTTTCTAAATAAATAAATAATGTCATATCAACAGATAGAGGCATAAAATGCAAACGTTCAGTTAATTTTAAACATTTTTGCTAACATATATTGGTTTGCTCTCTTGATCTATTTCCCACAACTTCTAATTATTTATATAAGAAACTTGGCTGTAATTGTAGTAGAATATAAAACGCAAGTGAGTTCAATAGAGATTCATTCATATATAACTATCTTCTAAGAAAAAAGCTTTTTTGGGAAAAAAAAAAAAAAAAAAACCCCTAAAAGCTAAAGCTTATTAAAGGATTATGTTTGGGGGTTCCCTAAATTGTTTCCAAGATCAGTATGGAAAATTCTTGTAAACAGTTCAGTTCTTACTCAGTCTGTGTCCTTTTAACTTAAAAGGCTTTGCAGTATAATTGCTGTGTAAATATCAGAATTTTCCATATATTGTGCAATGTACATAAAGAAGTCACCAAATGGCTTATCTTATACTTATCAACTTGTTCATTTTTATGCCTCCAAAAAGCTGTACTTTTTTACAAGAGCAGCTGCTACTTTGTAAATATTTTAATGGTTTCTGTTAAGTAGAGCTGTCAGTTTAACAAACAATATTATAAAAGATTTTCATTCTTCCATGTGATTGAACATCTTGAAAAGTGTTTTACCTTGAAAATCCTTTGGAGATTTTAGACTGGAAAGGGTATCTCCTTTGAAGGCACAAAGCCAACAAAAGAATAGATAGGTTTAAAGAATAATGTATAAGATCACCAGAGAAACAGTGCCATTTATTTCAGAAGACATATGTATAACAGCAATAAGTTCTCTTAGCTCACTTCTCTTCTTTTGACTTTAGCAGTTTGTTGAAATGGAAGAGCACTGGCTTTGTGCCAGACATTTCAGGTATGAACCTTGATTCTTTTGCCACTTAATAGATATTGGTTTAGAGCAAGCCAATTAACCTCTTTGACCCTCAGTTTCTGCATCTGCAAATGGGGTAATGATACCTACCTTAAAGGGTCATTATGAGAATTAGAGATAATATATGTAAATGGGCTAACTGAATAAAGGTGGCAATTATTATTCTATCCTACCTACCTAGCAACCAGGAGTCTCCCAATCCTTCTTTAGTCTTTGTCCTTTACATTTTTATTCACCCAGCTTATCTCTTCTTTCTTTTTTGTCTACTTCATGGAATTGAAAATAAGAAATATTTTAGAGATGATCTAATTTAGCACTTTTGTTGAACAAATGAGGAAATAGAAGCTCTGAGAGATTAAATGACTTGTCTAAGATCACAGATAGTTAAACACAGAGATCAGAACCCTGGTCTCCTGAGTTTTTCACTGTTTTCATTCTTGCTGTGAAATGGAATTTGATAACGTAATTCTAGCCTGGATCTAAAGGAACATGTTAAGATAGGATAGCAAAAAAACAGTGAAAGAGACAAGAAAAGGAAAAAATTAAAAGGGGGCTAAGGAGAGCTTTTCCTTTTGTTCTGCATCAAGGCTCAGCAAATTTTTTAAAGGGCCAGATAGTAAATAGTTTAGGCTTCTCAAGTCAATGGCCTCTATCTCAACTACTCAACTCCAACACTATAGCACAAAAGCGGCCTTAGACAATATGTAAACAAACAAGTGTGGCTATGCTCCAATAAAACTTTATTTGGACACTGAAATTTTAATTTCATATAATTTTCACATCTAAAAATATATCTTTCTTGTCTTTTTTCAACCATTTGAAAATATAAAAACCATTCTTAGATTGTGGACCATAAAAAAATAGATGTAGGGCTGCATTTGGCCCATGTGATCTGTAGTTTGATGCCTTTAGAAGTATAAGCCTGATAAGTAGAACAGATATTCAGCCTTAATGTCACAGAAATAATAGAGTTTAATGGGGACTGGGATGAAGTGGAGTGTGCCTGCCCCCACTAAAGTGGGCAGTAGCCATTCTGATTAAGGAGACTGTGGCTCTTAGGAAATGGAGGCCAAACACTGCAAAATCTTCTGACTTTTCAAAAAGCCGGAACGCTGGATTTTTATGCTAAATCTCTCCATTTTTTAATGAATTAGGGTAGCTTCCATTGCACAAAACAGAATGAAAGCTCACCTAAATGTGCCAACTTTTAAGTGTTGGTAAATAATTCAAAATAGTTGTTAAATATTGTAGATCAAACATCTGTAAACTGAATTTGGCACATGGACTCCCAGTTTAAAAATCTGCGTTCTAGAAAGTCAAAGCAAAATTCTAGGTAATTCATGCTTCCTAGCAATAATTCAAATTTACCCAATTCAGGGTCTTTCAGACCAAACCCTTAACCTTTCCACAAACTGAACACAGTGATTATAAAGTAATAGGTCACTCAGGCTATAACCACTCCCTATACCATCCTGTATCCCACCCCCACCAAAATTCTGTCTCTTTGTAGTTTATTACTTTAAGACATTAAGCTTTGTTTAGTAGGTGGTGCCAAAGTACTAATCACATCTAGAACCTTTCCTGGAATTGAGTACACTCAATATTACATTTCAAAAATATAATCACATATTATAACTATAATCTAAGCCTATCAGATTTAAAATAGTTAATATAAATTTATTTTCTAACTCTTGTTGTCCTTTCTCAAAGTTATAACCATATTAAATTGCTGCCACTATGGATCTTACTTTCATTTTATATTCAGGAAAACGCAATTTAAACATGTTTACAAATATAAAGGACCCAAAATATGTCCTTTAGCATCTTCCAAAAACTTTTCTCCTCTACTTTTTTTTTTTTTGAGATAAGGTCTCACTCTGTCACCCAGGCTGGAGGGCAGTGGCATGATCACGGCTCATTGCAGCCTCAACAGCCTCAACCTCCCCAGGTCAGGTGCTATTCCCACTCAGCCTCCCACGTAGCTGGGAGTACATGTGTGTGCCACCATGCCTAGTTAATTTTTGTATTTCTTTTTTTTTTTTTAAGAGATGGAGTTTTGCCATGTTGCCCAGGCTGGTCTTGAACTGCTTGGCTCAAGCAATCTGCCCGCCTCAGCCTCCCAAATTTCTGGGATTACGGGCATGAGTCACAGCACCTGGACTCTTCTCTACTTCTATGTTGTCACTATTTGTTTATTTTTTTCTGCCCCCTCTCCCCACCCTGCTATCACACTGTAAGCTCATTAAGGATGGAATTATGTCCGCTTCATCTTTATATCCCCCAATCAGTAAAGATATCTGCACAGAATAGACCTTCAATAAATGTTTGCTTTTAAGAATGAACAATCAAACCTAATTTTCACATTTGAAAATGAAACCATCTAAGAACTCCATTTACTGGTAGAGATACATTTTCATTTTACCTTAATGAATAGCAAGGAGTACAATTGGTCCATGTAATGATATTCTGGAAAATAAGTATGTTAATAGAAGGACCTACTACACTTTTCATCCTTAAAATAGTACTAGCATATCCAAGCAGAATGTATTACAGAAAGTTTTGGGAGGAAAGAGTCCATATGCTATATGTATTTTCTAATGGAATATAAAAAGAAATTCAATAACAGTAAGGATTGGGAAAAGGACTCAAGGTGAGGATAAATATAATGTTTTGTCTGTCAGGGAAAAAGCATTTAGTCCTTATCTGCTACAGTTTTCAAATATATATATCTATGTAGATCTATATACACACTGTGGAAATAATATACAGAAATGACATTAGCAAGATGGCAGATTAGGAAGCTCCAGACCCTCGTTTTTCTATGGAGACAAATTATCTGCAACATATACATAAAAATAACTTTGTGATAAACCTAGAAATTAGTTAATGGACTACAGGACTCATGCAAGTGCAAAAACAAGAGAATGGATGGTGCCTGAGAGGGTAAGAGAGTTCATTGTATTTTGCTTGCCTGACCCCTCCCTTGGAACAGAAGAAATAGAGTGAAACTTAAGTCCAGCATGCTAACTCCCTTGCAGGCTGCATTACTTTGCTCAGGGAACTGATGAGAATGGCAGTTGCATAGTGTGGATACAAGATTAGAGGCCACTGAAAACAGAGGTTAATGCCTTAGCATGTTAGACAGCAGAGACTCTGCAGTTCTGCAGCCAGGCTCTAGGGGGAGCAGGAGATTAAGGGCAGAGGACTAAAACAGAAACAGCTCCCGCGAAGATACAAGAAAGGAAGACAGAAGCACCCAGATATACTAAACGTAAACATACAACCCCAAAGAAAATGCATCCCCAGGAAAAATCTGAGAGGTCTCAGAACCTCTAGCCAGACTGACTGGTCACAGTTTTCCCCCAAATAAAAGTAGTTCATCATAAAGATTGAGAAAGTTGGCTGTTTCTTCAAATGCTCAAATCCCAACAAAAGACCACAAGGCATACAAAGAAATGGGATCATGGCCGGAACAAAGGAACAAAATTAAGCTCCAGAAATTTGCCTTAAAGAAATGCAGATCTATAAGCTTCCTAAAAAAAAAAGTATAATAACTCTCATAAAGATGATCAAGACCTTCAAGAGAACACAGAACTACACAGAAATCAGGAAAACAATGCATGAACAAAATAAGAATATCAACAAAGAGAAACTATTTTCAAAAGATTATAAAGCCAGGCATGATGCCTCAAGCCTCTAATCCTAACACTTTGGGAGGCTGAGGAGGGAGGATTGCTTGAGTCCAGGAGTTCAAGACTAGCCTGGGCAACATAGCAAGACCCTGTCGCTTGAAAAAGCAAAAACAAACTATGGACCTGAAAAATACAAGCGACCTAAATAATTCACTAGAGGGGTTCAACAGTAGACTTAAGCAAGCAGAAGAATCAGTGGACTTACGCAAGCAGAAGAATCAGTGTTCTTGAAGTTAACACATTTGAAATTATTGAGACTGAGGAGAAAAAAGAAAAAAAATGAAGATAAATTAACAGAACCTGAGCAGAATAATATATGTCGTATGGGAGTCTCAAAAGGAGGAGAGAAAGAGAAAGGGACAAAGAGCTTATATGAACAAAAAGTGGCAACAAACTTCCCAAGGCTGATAAAAGAAATGGACCTACAAACTCAAGAACTCAATGAACTCCAACTGTGATAAACCTGAAGAGACCCATACCAAGACATGTTATAATCAAATTGTTATGAGTCAAAGAATCTTGAAAGCAGCCAGAGAAAAACAACTCATCACATATAAGTGAGCCAACCAAGATTATCAGCAGATTTCTCAATAGAAACCTTGAAGCTAAAAAGAAATGGAATGATTAAGGTGCTAAAAGAAAAAAAAATCAAGAATACTGTATCCAGCAAAACTGTCCTTCAGAAATGAAGAAGAAATTAAGACCTTTCCAGATAAACAAAAGCTGTTTAGTCAATATTACTAGACAATAAATACTAAAGAGAGTCCTTCAAATTAAACAAAGGATGGTAGGCACCAACATAGTAATATGAAATTATAAAGTTCTCCACTAATGGTAAACATTTAAATAAATGTGGAATCCTATATTGTAATTCTGGTGCATAAATCCCCTTTTAATTCTTGTATATACAAGTCTAACCAAGTAAATCACAGACACACAAAATTATAAATCTATGTTAATTGATACACAATATATACAATAGGTAATTTATGACAATAACATAAGGGGGGAAATGGTGGCTGTAAAGGAGAATTTGTGTATGCAATTGAAATTAAGTTCTTATTAGCCTAAAATAGATTTGTTATAACTTTAAAATACTTTCTGCAATTGCAGTGGTAACCACAAGAAAATATCCATACAATGCACACAAAAGGAAATGAGAAGGGAGTCAAAGACAGACAGTAAGGGAAGAATGAGGGTCCAAAAAGCCACAAGATATACAGGAAACAGGTAACAAAATGGCAATAGAAAATCTTTCCATATCAGTAATTACTTTAAAGTGAGGAAATTAAACTCCTCTGCCAAAGACATATTGGCTAAGTGGATAAAAAAAATAAAAATAGGATCCAGTGGTATGCTGCATAGAAGCCGTTTAGATCTAATAACACATAAAGGCTAAACGTGAAGGATGAAAAAAGATATTCAATGCAGACAGTAACCAAAAGAGAGCAGGGATATCTATACTAATATGAGGCAAAATAGACTTTAAGTGAAAAACTGTCACAAGAGACTAAGAAGGATACTATATAATGATTAAAGGGTCAATTCACCAGGATGATATAGTAATTATAAATATTTATGCACTAAATATCAGAGCTCTTAAATATGTGAAGCAAACATTGACAGAATTGAAGGGATAAATACATATCAACACAGTAATAGTAGGAGATTTTAGTAATGGATAGGACCACCAGATATAAGATAAGATCAATAAAGAAATAAAGGACTTCTCTTTTTTTTCCCCAAGGTGGCAGATCAGAGACTTTTCTAGCATGCTTCACCTATTTGGAAGCAAAAAAAAAAAAAAAAAAAAAAAATAGTGTATAGTCACATAGTGCTCTTTTATTCAAGAAGCAGCACAGAAATTCAAATCCCAGAAAAGAAAAGGTGAGAAGGCACCCTGAGTAGCAGCATCTGGCTGAGAACTGTGAGTGAAGCCCCCGATATGGTAGAGGAGCCAAGAGTGTACCTCTGTGATCTACCTTTCCTCTGAGAAACCATGCCACCCACGCCATGGGAAACTACCTCGGCCCTTCTAAGCCCTGGGGCTAACATGGCGAGCGGCCAGGAGAGTGAGAAAGAAAAATACTGGGAAATGCTCCAGACATTTTCCCAGACCTGGGATCTAACAGGAGGATGCCCTTTTCAATCCTGGCTCACTGGGCAGGATTCAGTAACTTAGCAGCAATACCCATGGGTATTAGAGATTCTTGGGCTGGAGAATGGAGTGCTGGGACTGGAGTTGGGGAAGGACCCCCACATCCAGAACTGAGTGGTGATTGTGGAGTGCATTCAAGCCATGGGTTCTGAAATTGGGCTTTCCCCCTTTGTGGAACCAGAGAGGAAGATTTGTTAGACAGCCATGGTTTTCCCCAAGTGGCAAGATTTGTGGACAGGGATGGCACTGCGATCTAAAGCCAATCTGCATTGACTTTCCTAAGTGCCCTAGCTCATGCCAGGGTGGGATTCAACTCCATTGGTTCTGAGGAGTGAGAGGGAAGCAGATTCCCACACCAGCTCACCTGGTCTAGGAGCTTTGGCTGCCCTGCTCTTCACATGTGAGGAACTTGGTGCAGCAGCAGTGTTTCTACCCTTTATTAGGTGTATATCCAGGCATTTGGTGACTGCTCCCTAAATTCTCCTCAGAGATAGTGCTTGCATTCACTATTCGGGGGAGGGGGGGGGTCGGCGGGACCAGTGCAAGTGCAGGGTGCCTGGTCCAGCTCTGCTCAGCTTCACATGCTCTCTGAGGCTGAGGATAAAACCCAAACCACTGAGCATTCCACAATCCAGCCCATTGCCTGGGACATTGGAGAGTTTCTCTTGGTAAACAAAGATCAAGCATGAACTTTACTACTACCACCACAGCCAGCTCTTACCTACAAGTGCCACTGACTGGCCTGGAGGTCAACCTGCACAACACAGGACAAAATCTGGTAACACAAGCCCACAGCACTTAGGAATGAGATAAACTCCTTGTGACCTATAACCCTTGCTTCACAGGAGGTCATGAGCCTACTCACCTGCCTGGTATACCACTACTACAACCAGCATTTGAAAAAGCCATCACATTATGGTAATTTACAACCAAGGAATTCATACATAGTCTTTGCCACTGAATGCACCTGGTAGCAAAGCCAAACAGCCCTGCACAACATATATTGCAGTCACATCCTCAAGGACTTGGTGGTGGGGGGGACGTCCTGTCCAAATCCAGGTAATTCAATAATAAGAAGTGACTATTTCTCCAAATGAGAAAAAAATCTGCATAATACTGGAAGCATGAAAAGTCAGGGGGTTATGACACCCCTCAAAGGATTACACTAACCCTCTAGCAATGGATGCTGACCAAAAGGAAATTTCTGAAATGCCAGATACAGAATTCAAAATATTGATTTTATAGAAGCTCAATGAGATCCAAAAGAAATCTGAACACCAATAGAAAGAAATCAGAAAATTAATTCTGGATATAAATGAGAAATTTATCACAGAGAACTTTACCAATTTTTTCTTATCTAAAAATGAACAAACATAACTTTTGGAAATGAAAAATTCACTGAAGGAATTACAAAATACAGCTGAAAGGGTCAATAACTGACTAGATAAAGCAGAAGACAGAATCTCAAAATTTGAAGACAAGTGCTTTGAATTATCTAGTTAGACAAAGATAAAGAAAAAAGAATAAATTAGAATGAACATTTTGAGAAGCATGGAATTATATAAAGAATCTAAACTTATGAATCATTGGTGTTCCTGAGGGAGAAGGAAAAACATAGTTTTGAAAATCATTTAAGGAAATAATGGATGAAAATTTCCCTAGTTTTATAAGAGATTTGGACATGCAAATACTAGGGACCAAATGAATACTAAGAGAACACACTGCCAGATGGATTTCACCGCAACATATAGTCATTAAATTGTCTAAAATCAATATAAAGGAAGAAATCCTAAAATCAGCAAGAGAAAATAATCTAGTCACCTGTAAAGGAAACTCCATCAGACTAACAGTGGACTTCTCAGTAGAAACTTTATAAGCCAGTAAGAGATTGGGATTCTATTTTCAACGTGCTTAAATGAAAAAAAAATTATCAACCACAAATTTTGTATTCTGCTAAAATAAGTTTCATAACTAAAGGAGAAATAAGGTATTTTCCAAACACTGAGGGAATGTATCACCACTAGACGAACCCTATAAAAATATTCAAAGGAGTTCTAAACATGGAACAAAATGGTCAATGTTTGCCATCATAAAAATACACAAAAGTATAAAACTCACAGGTCTTATGAAAACAGTTACACAAAGGAGGAAGAGAAAGAAATCAAATTACAACAGGACAGAACTCCACTAAACCACAAAGACAAACAAAGGGGGGGGAAAAGATGCATATAACGTACAAAGCAATTTGATAACATTATGACAGAAACAAACCTCACATATAACTATGAACACTGTACATAAATAGATAAAATGCTTCATTTAAAGGTATAGATTGGCAGATAGGTTTTTAAAATATGAACCACATTTTCATAAGAACTATAAGAAACCCCCCATATTGGTAAAGATTCTTATAGCCTGAAGGTAAAGGGCTAGAAACAGATCTCCCACACAAACAGAAACTAAAAGTGAGCAGGAGTATCTATGCTTGTATCAGACAAAACAGACTTTGAATCAACAAAAGTAAAAAAAAGACAAAGTCAGTCATTATATAATGATAAAGGAATCAATTCAATGAGAGGATATAAAAATCCTGAATATATACACACAAAACACTGGAACAGTCAGAGTCACAAAACAAATATTACTGGACATAAAGAGATAGCAATATAATAATGGTGGGAGACTTCAACACTGCACTCACAGCAGTTCACAGATCATTGAGACAGAAAAACAACAAGGAAACACTGGGCTTAAATTGATCTTGAGACCAAATATACCTAACAGACATTTACAGAACATTCTACCGAACAACAGCAGAATATAGATTCTTCTCATTAGTGCATGCAGCATTCTCAAACATAGACCATACATTAGGTCACAAAACAAATCTCAATAAATTTTTAAAAATTGAAATCATACCAAGTATTTTCTCAGACCACAGAAAAGTAAAACTATAAATCAATACCAGGAGGAACTGCTGAAACTATACAACACATGGAAATTGGACAACATATTCCTGAACAGTCTTTGGGTAAATGACAAAATTAAGATGGAAATTTAAAAATTTTTAGAAATGAATGAAAATGGAAACAACATACCAAAACCTCTGGGATACAGCAAAAGCAGTGCTAAGAGGGAAGTTTATAACATTAAACGCTTACATCCAAAGAATAGAAAAATCAACTTAACAACCTAACATCACACCTCAAGAAAGTAGAAAAAAAAGAACAAAGAAAACCCAAAGCTAACAGAAAACAAATCAGGGAAGAACTAAATGAAATTGTGAACAAAAGAACATTATAAAGGATCAAAGAAACAGAAAGTTTGTTCTTTGATAAAATGAAGTTGACAAACTGCTAGCTAGACTAATCAAGAAAAGAAGACAGAAGATCCAATAAACAATCAGAAATTTAAAAGGAGACATTAGAACTGATACCACAGAAATACAAGTGATCATCAAAGACTACAATGAACATCTCTGCACTCACAAACTAGAAAACCTAGAAGACATATAAATTCCTGGAAACATAAAACCACCTGAGATTGAACACATAGAAATCCTAAGCAAACCAGTAACAAGTAGTGACACTTAATCAGTAATAAAAAAAAGTCTCCTAAGGGGGGGAAAAAAAAAAGTCCAGGGGCAAATGGATTCACAGCCAAATTCTACCAAATCTACAAAGAACTGGTGCCAATGCTCCCTGAAAACGCTTCCAAAACTTCAATGAGGGAAGCCTCCCTGACTCATTGTACAGAACCAGTATTATTCTAATACTAAAGCCAGACTAGCACACAACAAAAAATGAAAACTATAGACCAAAATCTCTGATGAACACAGATGCAAAAATTTGCAACAAAGTACTAGCAAACCCAATACAACAGCACATCAAAAATATAATACACCACAATCAAATGGTTTTATTCCAAAGATGCCAAGTGTAGTTCAACATACTCAAGTAAATAAATTTGATTCATTATATGAGGAGAATTAAAAACAAACTATATAAATATCTCAATAGATACAGAAAAAGCATTTGATAAAATTAAGGATCCTTTGGTGATAAAATCCTCAACAAACTAGGCATAAAAGGAACATACTGCAAAGTAATAAAAGCAATATATGATAAGACCACAGAAAACATTATACTAAACAGGGAAAATTTGAAAGCAGTCTCCCAAAGAACTGGAACAAGACATTGATGACCACTTTCACCACTCCTGTTCAACATACTAGAAGCCCAAGCCAGAGCAATCAGGCAAGAGAAGAAATAAAAGGCATCCCAATTTGGAAAAGATGAAGTCAGCTTATCTCTGTTTGCTCATGATATGATCTTATACCTAGAAAACCCCAAAGACTCCTAGATTTCATATATTCTGTAAAGTTTCAGAATGAAATCAGTGTACAAAAATCTGTCATTTCTATACATGAACAACAAACTGAGAACCAAATCAAGAAGTACAATAGCTACAAAAAAAAGTAAAATATTTAGGAATATATTTTAAACAAGGGGGTAAAAGATCTTTACAAGGAAAACTCCAAAACACTGATGATAGAAATCATATATGACACAAATGGAAAAACTTCCCATGTTCATGGATCAGAAAAATCAATATCATTAAAACAACCATACAGATGTACAGATTGAATATAATTCCTATTTTTAAAATGTAATTTTTCACAGAATTAGAAAAAATAATCCTAAAATTCATATGGAATGAAAAAAGAGCCTGAATATCCAAAGCAATTGTAAGCAGAAAGAACAAAGCTGGAGGCATCACATTACCTGACTTCAAATTATACTACGAGGCTATAGTAACCAAAACAGCATGGTACTTGTATAAAAACAGACACATAGATCAATGTAACACAATAGAGAACTCAGAAATAAAGCCACATACCTATAGACAACTGATCTTTGACAATATCAACACAAACATACCTGAAGGAAGGACATCCTTTACAATAAGTGGTGCCGGGAAAACTGGATTACCTGTGCGGAAGAATGAAACTGGACTTCTGTCTCTTACCATCTATAAGCCAACACAAGATCAATTAAAGGCTTAAATGTAAGACTTGAAACTATAAAAATATTAGAAGAAAACCTAGGGAAAACTCCTCTGGACATTGGCCTAGATGAACAATTTATGACTAAGGCCTCAAAAACAAATGCAACAAAAACACAAATAGACAAATGGGACTTAATTAAACCAAAGAGCTTCTGCAAAGCAAAAGAAATAAGACAACAGACAACATGCAGAATGGGAGAAAACATTTACAAACTATGGATACAACAAGGGACTAATATACAACGAACTCAAACAACTCAACAACGACATAAACAAATCAAAGAACATAAATATCTCCTCATCCTTTATCCACCTCCTACACTACCGAATGGGCAAAGAACATGAACATTTTTTCAAAAGAAAACATACAAATGTCTAACCTGCATATGAAAAAACGCTTAACATCACTAACCATCAGAGAAATGCAAATTAAAACCACAATGACATATTTCACAGAAATCATAATAGCTATTACTAAAAATTCAAAAAATAACAGATGTTGGTAAGGATGCAGAGAAAATGGAACACTTACACACTGTTAGTGGGAATGTAAATTAGTATAACCTGTATGAAAAATCATATGGAGATTTCTCATAGAACTGAAAATAGAACTGCCATTTGAGGTAGCAATCCCGCTACTGGCTATCTACCCAAAGGAAAATAAATAATTAGATCTAAAAGATACCCACACTCATGTGTTTATCACTGCACTATTCACAACAGCAAAGAGATGGGATCACCTATGTTTACATCAGTGAACGACTGGATACAGAAAATGTAGTGTATATGTACAATGGAATACCACTCAGCCAGAATTATCTTTTGCAGCAACATTGATGGAACTGGAGGCTATAGTCTTAAGTTAAATAACTCAGAAACAGAAAGTCGAACACCACATGTTCTCACTTACGAGTGAGAGCTAAATATTGTGTATACATGGACATAAAGTATGAAATAATAGACACTGGAGATTCAGTACTATAGGAGGTGGGTAAAGGATGAGAAATAAATAAATGGGTACTATGTACATTATTCAGGTGGTGGCTACACTAAATAGCCAGACTTTACCACTACACGGTACAGCCATGTAACAAAACTGCACTTGCACCCCTTCAATGCATACCAAAAAAAAGTAATAGAGGTCTTCACCAACAGTTACCACCCTCCTACTGTTCTAAGGCTCCAGTGTCTATTATTCTACACTCTATTTCCATGTGTTCACAGTATTTAGCTCCTATTTATAAATGAGAATATAGGGTATTTGACTTTCTGTTTTCTGAGTTATTTCACTTAAGATAATGACCTCCAGGTCTATATAATGAACAGAACATATACAGAACACTCACCCATCGACTGCAAAAAAAAACATTCTTTTCAAGTGCACATGGAACATTCTCCAAAATAGACCACATGAAGGCCACAAAACAAATCTTAACAAATTTTAAAAGACAGCAATCACAGAAAATATATTCTCTGATTACAGTGAAATGACACTAGACATCAACAACAGAAGGAAAACTGGAAAATCCACAAATACATGAAAATTAAGCAATGCACTCTTAAACAACAGGTCAAAGAAGAAATCACAAGGGAAATTAGAAAACCTCTTGAGACAAATGAAAATGAAAACACAGTGTTCCTGTGTTAGGCCATTCTTGGATCGCTATAAAGGAATACTCAAGACTGGGTAATTTTTAAAGAAAAGAAGTTTTATTGACAGTTCTGCAGGCTCTACAAGCACAGTGCTGGCATCTACTCAGCTTCTGAGGAGGCCTCAGGGAGCTTTTCCTCATGGCAGAAGGTGAAATGGGAAGAGCAAGGGAAGGCTTGAGAAGGAGAAAGAGAAGGGGAAGGTGCCACACACTTTTAAATAGCCAGACCTCATGAGAACTCACTACTGCAAAGACAGCACCAAGGGGATGGTGCTAAACCATTCATGAGAAATCTGCTCCCATGATCCAGTCACCTTCCATTTCACCTTCCTCCATGAGGAAAAGCACCCTGAGTCCTCCCCAGAAGCTGAGCAGTTGCCAGCACCATGCATGTACAGCCTGCAGAACAATTAGTCAATTAAACCTCTTTTCTTTATAAATTACCCAGTCTCTGATATTTCTTTTTTTTTTTCCCCCCCCCGAGACAGGGCCTCACTCTGTCACCCAGGCTGGAGTGCAGTGGTGCAGTCTCAGCTCACTGCAACCTCCATTTCCTTGGTCAAGCGATTCTCTAGCCTCAAATTCCTGAGTAACTGCAATAATAGGCATGAGCTACCATGCCTAGGTAATTTTTGTACTTTCTGTAGAAATGCGGTTTTGACATGTTGCTCAGGTTGTGTGGTATTTCTTTATAGTGATGCAAGAACAGCCTAATACAAAGTCCCACCTCCTACACTGGGTATTACATCTCAACATGAGATTTGGAGGGAACATTCAAGCCATATGAGTGCCCAAACTTGTGAGATGCAGTGAAAACAGTACTAATAGAGAAGTTTATGGCTATGTTTACATTAAAAAAGAAGACAGATTGAAAACTAACAACCTAACTTTGTACCTTAAAAAATGAAAAAAAGAAAAAGAAACTAAACCCAAAGCTAACAGAAGAAAATAATAAAGTTTAGAGCAAAGATCAATGAAATAGAGAATACAAAAGCAATAGAAAAAAATCATCAACAAAACTTAAGGTGATCTTTCCAAAGTATCTACAAAACTGACCAATTATTAGGCATACTAATTTAAAAAAAGAGAAGACTCAAATAACTAAAATCAAGAGTGAAAGAGGGGATATTAAAGCCAGTACAACATAAAATAAAGAGGGTTGTAAGAGATATACAAACAGTCGTATGCCAACAAACTGGAAAACTTACATAAATGGACAAAATCTTTTAAACACACAGCCAACCAAGATTGGATAATGAAGAATTACATAATCTGGACAGACTTACAACTATTAAAGAGATTGCATCAGTAACCAACAGTCCACACAAAGAAAAGACCAAGACCTCATGCCTTCATTAGAATATTTCAGCAAATATTTAAAGAAGAATGAACACCTGTTCTCCTCAAACTCTTCCAAAAAAATTAAAAGAAGGGAAAATCCCAAATTCATTATATAAGGCCAGCATTACCCTAATAATAAAGCCAGATGAAGACAAAGAAAACTACAGACCAACATTCTTGATAGATATTGGAGCAAAAGTCATTAACAAAATACTAGCCAACCAAATTCTTAGGCATAGTAAAAAGATAACATACCATGATCAAGTAAAATTTATTGATGTAAAGTAAGGATAGTTCAACATAAAAAAATCATTTTAATCACATTAACAGAATGAAAGATGAGAACTACATAATCATCTCAATTGATACACACAAAAATAGCGTTTGACAAAATTTGATGTTCTTTCATGCTAAAAATGCTCAACAAACTAGGATGTAAGGAAACTATTAATACCGCAACATAATGAAGGCTATACATGAAAAGACCACAGCTAACATCAATCTCAATGGTGAAAACGGAAAGCCCTTACTCTAGGATCAAGAACAAGACAAAGATGCCTGCACCCCTTCTATTTAACATAGTACTGGAATGTCCTAGTCAAAGCATTATGCAAGTGAAATAAAAGGCACCAAAATCAGAAAGGAAGTGAAATTGTCTCTGGTTACAGATGTCTTAATCTCCTATGCAGAAAGCCCTAAAGATCGCATTTAAAAACTTTAGAATAATTGAATTCAGCAAAGTTGCAAGATACAAGTCAACATACAAAAATCCATTGCATTTCTGTACACTAAAAATGAGCAATCTGCAAAGGACAGTAAGAAAACAATTTCATTTACAATAGCATCAAAAAGAATAAAATACTTTGGAATAAACCTAACCAAGGAGGTAAAAGACTTAAAACTAGAAAACACTGCTGATAGGTATTAAAGACACAAATAAATTGAAAGACATCCAATACTGTTAAAATGTCAGTATTGCCCAAGGTAATCTACCAATTCAGTGCAATCCCTATCAAAATCCCAATGGCATCTTTGGAAATATAGAAAAATCCATTTAAAAGTTCATATGGAATCACAAGGGATGCTGAATAGCCAGAACAATCTTGAAAAAGGAAAAAGAGGTCTTTCTGATTTCAAAACATATTACAAGGCTACAGTAATCTAAACATTAGGACTGGCATAAACGCAGACATACAGACCAACAAAAATGAACAGAATTGAGAGCCCAGATATAAACCATTAACCATATGGTCAAACAATTTTTGACAGATGTCAACACCATTCACGCAACAGGAACTATCTCTTCAACAAACGTTGCTGGGAAACTGAATATCCCCATGCAAAAGAGCAAGTTGGACCCTTTTGTTACACCATAAACAGAAATTAACTCAAAATGAATTAAAGACCTAAACATAAGAAACAGAAGTATAAAACTACTAGAAGAAAACATTAGAGAAAAGCTTCATGATATTGGATATGACAATGATTTCTTGTGTGTGACAACAAAAGTAAAAGCAACAAAAGCAAAATAGACAAATGGGACTACAAATGGGGTTTAATCCAACTCAAAAACTTTTATGCATTAAAGGACACATTAAAGTACCAATAAAGTGAACAGACAGCCTGAGGAATGGGAGAAAATATTTGCAAATCTGACAAATCGTTAATATCTAGACTACATACAAGTTCCTACAACTTAAGAACAAAAACAACCTAATTAAAAATGGGCAAGGGGGCTGGGTGCCATGGCTCATGCCTGTAATCCTAGCACTTTGAGAGGCAGGATTATAGGCACAAGCCACCACAGGAAGCAGGAAGATTGCCTGAGCCCAGGAGTTCAAGACCAGCCTAGGCAACCTAGTGAAGGCCCCTCTCTACAATAATGGTTTTTTTTTAAATGTGCATTGTGGCACACACCTGTAGTTCCAGCTACTCAAAGGGCTGAGGTGGGAGGATCACTTGAGCCTGAGAGGTCAAGACTTTAGTGAGCCATGATTGTGATACTGCACTCCAGCCTGGGCAACAGAGTGAGACTCTGTCTCAAAGAAAACAAGGACAAGTGACTTGAATCTACATTTCTTCAATGAAGGTATACAAATGACCAACAAGCATATAAAAAGATGCTCAGTATCACTTATTAGAGAAATGCAAATCAAAACTATAAGGTAGCACGTCACATTCATTAGGATGACTAGTTTAAAAAAAAAACAAAAAACAGAAAATAACAAGTTTGTCAAGGATTTGGAGAAATTAGAATTTTTGTGCACTGTTGGTAGGATTGTAAAATGGTGAACCACAATGAAAACAGTATGGTGTTTCCTCAAAGATTTAAAAATAGATTCACTGTATGATATGGCAATCCCCCTTCTGAGTATATGTCCAAAAGCACTGATAGCAGGGTTTTGGAGATATCTGCACATCCATGTTCATAGCAGCATTATTCACAATAGCCAGGAGGTGGAAGCAACCCAAATGTCAATAAATAGAAAATGGAAAAACAAAGCATGGTATATACATACAATAGCTTACTACTCAGTCTTAAAAAGGAAGAAATCTTGTCACATACTACAACACGGATAAACCTTAAGGACATTATGCTAAGTGAAATAAGCCAGTGACAAAAACACAAATACTGTATGATACCACTTTTACAAGATCTAAAGTTATCAAATTCATATAAACAGAAAATAAAATGTTGGTTATCAAACTGGGAGAGGGGCAAATGAGGAATTCTACAATGGGTGCAGTTTCAGTTTTTCAAGACAAAAAAGTTCTGGAGATTTGCTTCACAACAATGTGAATATACTTAACACTATTGAACTGTATGCTTTAAGATGTTTAAGATGGTAAAAATTATGTTTTGCCATACACGGTGGTCCTAAGAGGTTTTTTTTTTATTTTTTGGTTTTTAATAAGGTTTATGTTTCTTACAAAAAATGTATTTTTCACAGCTTCGTTATGTTTCAAACAATATTTTTAAACAATGTCCTGTCAAAGTTGCCAATATCTCTCTATACACCTCTGTACATCTCTAAGATATGGGGGTATATATCTCCCTATACGTTTAAAATGCTAATTAAAGCAAATATTAGGTAAGATATTTTCCTTTTCTTTTCAAATTACGTGCTATACGTGAAAGAGTAAAATCATTTCTTGCAATATTCCAAGATAAAATATTCCAGTAATTGGCTAACAAAAACAAAAAATAGATAAATAATAAGCTGGTTAAAAACACTATATATAAGAAAGATATAAATGAATTTTTAAAAATCAATATTTGAAATCACTCACTATTCTGTTATCAAACTGCCGAAGTAAGTATAAGAATGACAGAAGTCATAGGGAACTAGGACAACAAGATTTTCAAATTGACAAAATAAAGAAAAAAGTTCCACTGGGATATGTGCAAGTTGTTCTGTAATCTTACTTATGAGGGAGTTAGCAGAAATTGTACTTAGTATTTCACTCATATATTAATCATTTTTAACAGAATTCCTGGGGCCCTTGGACAGAGGGGATATGCTAAATGAAGCTTTTATTGGCCTGTCTTTAGCACCTCAAGGGGAAGACTCATGTCCAGATAACCTCCCTCCCTCTGGCCCAACCCACAGACATATTGTACAACAAAGAATACTGAATGGCTCTTCTAACAGGTAAGAAATGTTGACTGACGAAACTGCTCCATAAAGTATTTAGTATTACCTGTTCAAATGCGAACTAATAGCAAAGCAAGAATATTTCAAAATGTGAAGGAGAAAAATTTGCATTTCTCATGGCTCAGACTTTGCAGGAGTTTGGTTATTCAGAGCAGGCATAATGAATGGCAGAAGTGAACGTAAAAATAATATTGCTACAATAAATGTTATTCTACGCCAAAATGAAATTACTATAAAATATTGTCTGCATTCTGCTGTTAAATTCTAGGATTGTTGGACTGCCTTTAATAAATATTAACTTTTAGAATATGTAGTTTGAATTATAATTTATATAATATTTCTTTAATGCAAGTTTACCATTAGTTTTTGAAATCTGATAAATGATAGTTTAAATATCTGATATCTGTCTAGTTTGCTACGTGGGGTTATTGAAAAGATAAAGAATATGAAATTTTTTTAAAAAGTAATAATGTTATTTACAGTGATAATGATAATATTAATTATGATGATAATGATTCTCTCAAGCAAGGGTCAGCAAGCTTTTTGTGTAAAGGGCCAGACAGCAAATATTTTAGGCTTTGCAGGTCACACAAACTTTTGCAACTACTCAATCCTGCTGTTACAGTAAAAAAGTGGCTACAGACAATATATAAATGAATCGGAATGGGGGTGTTACAATAAAACGTTATTTATAAAAATAGGCAGTGGGTCAGATTTGGTCCCTGGTTTATGCATAACATTCCTGCTTTTGAGGATCCTGACTATTTTCAGTAATTATAAAGAGGCCAAATTTAAAAAAATATGTATATATCAATTATATATACCCACCTACAATACCCTCAAGAAAAATGCCTCAAACTATACACATTAACAGCAAATAAAGGGGGGGAGGATTTCCAAGTATGAAAGAGTTTATTTGGATATCGGCAAATCCTCTCCCCAAGAAACTAATATAAAACTAGACAAAAACCATCATTTCTGGGCGTTGGAAATCAAACAAAGGCAAACAACAAATTGATAAGCATTTATTCATGAAAAATTGCTGAACTTCTAGTAATAAAGTAGAAGTCTTTTATTTTCTTGCCTGAAGCTGCTTCCATCATCCTGCCCGTCCCCAGACTAGTTCTACCAGGGTAGGGCTGGCTTTAAAAACCAACAGCTGACTTGATTTGGAGCTGAGGGTGGAAAAACTCTACCTAGCAGCATTGTCTAATAAAAGTAGCAAACTATTGTCAGTAAAAGTGACAAACTTGATAGGAAATGCCAGTTCTGCTCGTCTGATTAGGGCAAGTGACTGAATGGCAAACTAGCCAAAAATTCAACAGGGAGATCCTGGAAATGAGAAAGCCAAAGAGGCGCTAATTAAACTCTCCACAAAATCTTTTTTTTTTTTGAGACAGAGTTTTGCTCTAGTTGCCCAGGCTGGATGGAGTGCAATGGCACGACCTCAGCTCACTGCAACCCCCCACCTCCCTGGTTCACACGACTCTCTTGCTTCACCCTCCATAGTAGCTGGGATTACAGGTGCCCACCACTGTGCCCTGCTAATTTATTTATTTATTTGTATTTTTAGTAGAGACAGAGTTCCACCATGTTGGCCAGACTGGTCTCAAACTCCTGACCTCAGGTGATCCACCTGCCTCGGCCTCCCAAAGTGCTAGGATTACAGGCATGAGCCACCACGCCCAGCCCGCAAATTCTTGATGGGATTGTATGACCTCTCATTTTTTGGCTTTCTCTTGCCTGGTATTTTCCACCTTATGCTTCTTTCTTCCTTCACACCCAAATGCCAAAAGTGCCCCTCTCTTTCTGCCTTTTCCCTGAGAAGCTATCCTTTTTGAAAACTGCCTCTTCAGATTGCATGGTACTTTATAGCATCTTCCTTGTAGTTCATGCTTCAATGTACCAGAATATCAGGCGCTAGGGAGATCATGCATTAGCATTTGCTGTTTTTTCCATTTTATTTACAGTTATTTTCAAGTTTGAACATTCTCTGTCTTCAAGTTATGCTAAGAACATGACTGTCATGTACTTTCATTTTTCCTTGTATAATGTTCTGTATTGTTTATAAAAGTAGTATTGGGAGATAGAACATAGGCGACTGCTGTTGTCTTCAGCTACCTAGAAGTCCTACCTCTTTATTTATTTATTTTTTTTATTTTGGGGGCAGGGTCTCACTCTGTCACCCAAGCTGGAGTGCAGTGGTGCGATCATGGCTTACTGCAGCTTCGACCTCCCAGGCTCAGGTGATTCTCCCACCTCAGTGTCCTGAGCAACTGCAACTACAGGCACCTGCCACCATGCCCGGCTAATTTTTGTATTTTTTGTAGAAACAAGGTTTCACCATGTTGCCCAGGCAGGTCTCAGACTCCTGGGCTCAAGTGATCCTTCTGCCTTGGCCTTTCAAAGTGCTGGGATTACAGGCGTGAGCCACCACGTCTGGATACTTCTTTAAAAACAATTTTACTGAGATATCACTTACATATACCATAAAATTCACCCATTGTAAGTATACAAGACAATGATATTTGGTAAATTTATAAAGCTGTATGACCACCACCATAGTTTAGGTTTACAACATTTCCATCACCCCCAAATAGTTCCGTTATACTTAATTTCCATTCTCCTAACCCAGCCTGAGGCAAACATTGCTCTGCTTTCTGTCTCTAGAGAAATTTTGTATAAATGAAATCATATAATCTGGATATTTCATATAAATGAAGTCATACAATACATTGTCTTTTGTATCTGGCATCTTTCACTTAGCATTATGTTACTGAGGCTCATGTTGTAATATATAGTTTATTCCTTCTTAATTGCTGAATAGTATTCTATTACATGGATGTGCCACATTTTGCTTATCCACTCACCAGCTGATGGATATCTGGGTTATTTCCATTTTGGGGCTATTATGAATAATGTTGCTGTAAACATTCACATTGAAGTTTCTAAGTGGACACATATTTTCATTTCCCTTGGGCAGATATCTAGGAATTGAATTGCTGGGTCTTATTCTAAGTTTGTATTTAATTTGCTAGTTTTAAGAAACTGCCAAATTATTTTCCAAAATGCCTGTAACATTTTACATACTCACCAGCAATATATAAGGATTCCAGTTTCTCAGTATCCTCACCAACATTTAATATTGTTGATCTTTTTTTATTATAATTATTCTGGTGGGTGAAGAATGATATCTAATTGTAGCTTTAATTTGCATTTCCATAACCACTAATGATGTTGAACATTTCTTATTTGCTCATTAGCATTCTTTATTGTTATAACTATTCAAATTTGTTGTCCATTCTTTAGTTGAGTTGTCTTGTTATTGAATTGTAAGATACTTTTATAGATTCTGAATACAGGTTCCTTATTAAATACCTGATATGCAAGTATTTTCTCCCTGTCTGTGGCTTGCCTTTTCATTTTCCAGTAGTGTCTTTTGAAGTGCAAACGTTTCCAAATGTTGGTGAAGCCCAGGAGAGCAATTTTTTCTTGTTTTGATTGTCTTTTATGTGTTGTACTTAAATTTCTTTCTAATCTGAGAATGTGGATGGATATTTTCTCATGTTTTCTTCTAGAAGTTTTATAGCTTCTGCTCTTAAATTTAAGTCCATTTCGAGTTAATTTTTATGTAGGATGTGAATAAGGGTCTAAGTTCATTATTTAGAACATAGAAATACACATTTCCCCAGTACTTTTTTTGAGAGAAAAAAAACTCATTTTACCCACAGAATTGCCTTTGTTCCTTCATCAAAAATCAACTGACTATAGGTGTTAAGTGTTTATTTCTGGATTTGTCATTCTGTTCCATTCATCTATATGTCTATTCATACAGTAACAAGTGCCTAGACTTTGCTCTACTGAGGACCCTGCTGAACTAGGATCTCACAAAACATAGCCAATACCACAAAAATAAACAAGAAAAAGATGAACAGTTTCATACGAAGTTACGTCAAAGTAACAGAAAATGAAAACTACACACATCAATTAAGGAAAATTATCTTCCCCCAAAACAATCATGATGTCAAAGAAAACTGTACAACAACACACCAGGCAGAATTAGATATATTGGAATAAGCAACTGGGTATATTGAAACCCACTCTGAATTAGAAAGACAAAATGAGGCCAGGCATGGTGGTTCATGCCTGTAATTCCAGCACTTTCGGAGGCTGAGGCAGATCACCTGAGGTCAGGAGTTCAAGACTAGCCTGGCCAACATGGTGAAACCCCATCTCTACCAAAAATATAAAAATTAGCCTGGCGTGATGGCACATGTCTGTAATCCCAGCTCCTTGGGAGGCTGAGGCAGGGGAATTGCTTGAACCCAGGAGGCAGAGGTTGCAGTGAACTGAGGCCGCATCATTGCACTCCAGCCTGGGTGACAGAGTGAGACTCTGTCTCAAAAAAAAAAAAGAAAAAGAAAAAGAAGAAAAAAAGAAAAAGACAAAAATGAAAAATAGAAATGGACAGGAGAGGAGGAGGGAGGGATGGAAGAAGACACCAAGAAAATTGGCCAGGTGTGGTGGCTTGCACCTGTAATCCCAACACTTTGGGAGGCCAAGGTGGGAGGATCCCTTGAGCCCAGGGGCTCAAGACCAGCCTGGGCAACATAGCGAGACCTCATCTCTACTAAAAAAAGAAAAAAAAAAAATTAGCCTGGCATGGTGGTCCATGCCTGCAGTCCCAGCTACTTGGGAGGCTGAGGTGGGAGGATCACTTGAGGCCCTGAACATTAAGGCTTCAATGAGTCCTGATTATGCCAGTGCACTCCAGCCTGGGTTGCAGAGTGATATCCTGTCTCAAACAAAAACAAAAACAAAAACAAAAAAGTCCACTGAAACAAATAAATGAAAAAAAAAGCATATTATCCAAAAATGAAAAATAAGTTACCGGGTACCCAAATGAGAATAAACTCATTATAAAACTTAATTAAAAACATTGAAAATGGCAGAAAACAAAAGAAAATGAGAAGTAAAAAGTCAAGACAAAGTAATGGAATGGGAGATAAGACAAAGAAGCAACAGCACTTGTATAATTGGATTCCATGAAAATGAAAAAATAAAACAATGTAACAGAATATTCGATACTAAAAATCCAAGAGAATGTTGCAAAATGTATTCATGTACTTTTGCTTATGTAAGTTATTTGATCTTTTTACCAGAAGGCCCTAAACATTTAATCATTGAAATATAAGAGTATAGCTAGGATATTTCTTGGAGCTGATTGTTCTGTTATAATTTTTCTCAGACACCCAAAGTGCACTTTCAGGAAAAAAGAAGTATTGAACTTTTCAAACAAGTATCAAACTTTTCAAAAAAATAAAATATAAGGCAAGGCAAAAGCAGAACTACAGTTTTCAAAAACTCAGTGACTGAAAGTGTGAACCAAGGATAGTATAGTCATCCATGATCTCCTTCAAGTATGAACGCTAAAAGAAACAGTTTTCAATATAGGGAATTCTGTACCCATGAACCTTTCTTGAGGAATACTAGAGGAAGAGTTTCATCTAACCATGAGATGAGTAAGAAAGTGTCAGTACAAGGACTGACTGTATTTTAATAAATATAAATGTAGACAGAAGATAAAAGGGGTGGAAGACCCATATACAAATACTGTATGTTGTGATTAAGTAGAAGTAATACAGCTTTAGAAAATGGGAGTGGAACAGAGAGTTAAAGAGTAAGATAGAATAAGCTCACTGATTGTTGTGTAGCCAATAGGTGGGAGTTAAAAGATACAATAAAAACTCATATGCCACATAATAAAAGTTAACTAAGAAAAGAAGAGACTAAGGGCATTAGAAAAGATACAAGTACAAAGGTAACCACTAGAACAAAACCACAAACTTTACTACCTACCATTTACTTTTATTTATGTTTTTTAAGAGATGGAGTCTCACTGTATTGCCCAGGCTGGAGTACAATGGTTATTCACAGACACAATCCCACTACTGATTGACCCACTCTGTTTCCAGCCTGGCCCAGCTGACCCCACCTTAGGCAACCTGGTGGTCCTCAGCTCCCAGGAGGTCACCATGTTGATGCCAAACTTAGTGTGGCACCCAATGGGCATTCTGCAGCCCAGAACTCCTGGGCTCAAGTGATAAATAAGTGAGAAGAAAGGAAACACACGTCAGAGAGAAACATAGCAAATATATCAAAATTCACAAAATTATAAAATATTAGTAAAAGAGTTGAAACCTAGCATATCAGTCATATCAATTAATGTAAATGGACTCACCTCACCTATTTAAAAAAAAAAGATTTTCAATGTGCTCATAAAGCAAGATCCAGCTATGTACTGCAAGAAAGACATACATCTAAATAAAATGATTCAGAAAGGGTAAAAATAAAGGAATGGGAAAAGATATTCAGGCAAATGAAAATAAACCAAAAGAATCCATACCAATTATAGAATTCAAGCCCAAAAGCATAAAATCCAACAAAGAAAAGCAATTAATGCAACTTTCACAAAGATAAAACACTTAAGAATATTTGTACAACAAATAATATAGAAGCCACCTTTATAAAGGAAAATCTATAAAAGATGCAAGGAGATATAGAGAGATATGACTAATAGGAGATTTTAACTTACTATTTTTTTTTTTTTTTTTTGGCAGGGTCTCATTCTTGCCCAGCCTAGAGTGCAGTGGCATGATCATGGCTCACCACAGTCTTGACCTCCTGGGCTCAGGTGATCCACCTCAGCCTCCTGGGTGGCTGGGACTACAGGCATGTGTCACCACACGCAGCTAATTTTTTGTATTTTTTGCAGAGATGGAGTTTTGCCATGTTGCCGAGGCTAGTCTTGAACTTCTGGGTTCAAGTGATCCACCTGCCTTGGCCTCCCAAAGTGCTGGGATTATGGGCATGAGCCACCACACCCAGCCTAACTCACTACGCTTACTACAGAATAGATCAAGTAGGCAAAAAGTAACAAGAAATAATACCTAAACATAATAATGTAGATATTATGAATATTCATCAAATTCTATTCCTTGATAAAATAGAATAAGTTTTCTTCCTAAGAATTCATGGACTATTTACAAAACAAGTATGTTACTTGCCAAAATATATCATTAAATTTCACTAAATATTACAAACACTCTCCATCCACAATGTAATAAAACCAGCAATGTTTAACAAGAACCAACAGGCCCTTCCTTGTATAAATTTTAAAACTTTTTCTCAAACAACTTTTGGATGAAAGAAGAAATACAACATGAAATTTCTAAGACGTAAGTATAATAAAACACTACATATCAGAATATATGGGATGTATTTAAATAATAATCAGAGGAAAATTGATACCACTAAGCACTTTTACAAGAAAAAAAATGAAAAAAGAGAACAATTCTAACTCAAAAGCTTTAAAAAATAACAAGAAACTAAACCAAAATAAAGCACAAAGAAAGAAATAATAAAGAGAAAACCAGAAATTAATGAGGCAGAGCAGGGATTGGCAAACTTTTCTCCTAAATGGCTTCAGTGTAAATATTTTAGGTTGATGGACCATATGTTCTCTGCTGCAACTATTTAACTCTGTTGTAGCACAAAAACAGTCATAGACAATACATAAATGAATGGATGTGGCTGTGGTCCAATAAAACTTTATTTACATGGAACTGGAGAACATTATGTTACGTGAAATAAGCCAGGCACAAAATGACAAACTTCACATGTTCTCACTCATTTGTGGGAAGCTAAAAATTAAAACACTTGAACTCATAGAGATAGTAAATGTAATAGTGGTTACCAGAGGCTGTGAAAGGTAATTGACGGTGGCGGGGATGGTTAATGGGTACAAAAATGCAGTCAGATAGAATGAGTGAGATCTAGTATTTGATAGCACAACAGGGTAATTACAGTTAACAGTAATTTATTGTATATTTTAATAAAAATAAATGAGTATAACTAGAATGTTTGTAACACAAGGAAATGATAAATGCTTTAGGTGATGGACACCTCATTTGCCCTGATGTGCTTATTACACACTGTATACCTGTATCAAAATATCTCATGTACAGCCAGGCACGGTGGCTAACGCCTGTAATCCCAGCATTTAGGGAGACTGAGGCAGGCGGATCACTTGAGGCCAGGAGTTCGAGACCAGCTCGGCAAACACAGCAAAACCCTATCTCTACTAAAAATGCAAAAAAATTTAGCCATTCGTGGTGACACACACCTCAGGAAGGCTGAGGCATGAGAATCGCTGAAACTCGGGAGGCAGAAGTTTCAGTGAGCTGATCGCGCCCCTGCACTCCAGCCTGGGTGACAAAGCAAGACCCTGTCTTAAAATTTCATGTACCCCATAAATGTATACACCTACTATGTATCCAACAAATTAAAAATTAGCCAGGCGCGGTGGCTCATTCCTGTAATCCCAGCACTTTGGGAGGCTAAGGCAGGCGAATCACGAGGTCAGGGTCAAGTTTGAGACCAGCCTGGCCAACGTGGTGAAACCCCGTCTCTACTAAAAATACAAAAATTAGCCGGGTGTTGTGGCACACACCTGTCATCCCAGCTACTTTGGGAGGCTGAGGCAGGAGAATTGCTTGGACCCAAGAGGCAGAGGTTGCACTGAGCCTAGACTGCGCCATTGTACTCCAGCCTGGGCGACAGAGCAAGACTCTGTCTCAAAATAAAAAAATTAAAATTAAAATAAAAAAAGAAATTTCCAAAGCAAAACAAAAAACTTTATTTACAAAAACAGGCAACCAGTCCATAAGCCATAGATTACTGACACCTCAGATAGAAGACAAAAAACAAAACAAACAAACAAAAAACTGTAGATGTAATTAAGATATCAAATCCAAATGTTTTTGAAACAACAAAATAGACCAGCTTGATCAAAAAAAGAGAGAGAAAACACAAACATACAAAATAAGAAATGGCAGAAGGAAGGAGGGAGAAATTAACCATTTAAACAAGAGAGAGTTTTTTCTTTTTAGTCATAACAGACTACTTTGCAAATTTCTGTGCAAATGAATTTGAAAACTTAGAAAACAATAGATAATATACTAGTTAAATACAGATTGCCAAAAGTGTCCGCCATTGAATTTAGAAATCTGAAGCACACCAGTTTTCATAAAAGAAATAGACAAGGTTATTAAGAAATTACCCTGTAAAAGAGCAAAAGGCCCAGACGACCGGCTAGAATTCTACCAAACCTTCAAAGATCAGATATTCCCAATGCTGTATAAATTATTCCAAAGCACTGAAAATAAAAAAAAAATTTTCTACAGAAAAATGACAAGCCAATATCATCCATGTAAAAAATATTAAGTAAAATATTAGTGAAAAAAATCCAACACTTGGATCCACCCTGAAAATACAAGGTTGTTTTAGTGTTACCAAATCCATTAATATCATATACCATATTAATAGATCTAAGGTTGATAAAAATCATACAATTATTTATATAGATGTTGAAAAAGCCTTTGACAAAATTCAGCTCCCATTCCTAACTAAAACACAACAGGAATTGAGGGACACTTACTTTACATAAGAAAAACAATATTTTTTTAAATTCTCTTTTAAAGTTTCTCACTTTGTCTCTTACATACTGTCACATATCTTAAAAGATTCGAAAGTGATTATTTTTAAATTCATTGTTCCAATCTCTGCCTTTTAATTGGAGGGTTTAATCCATTTATTATTAATGTAATTACTAATAAGTCAGGATTCACATCAGTCATTTTGCTGCCATTTTCCACATTTCTTGTAGCTTTTTATTCCTCTATTCCTCACTTATTGCCTTCTCTTGTGTTAAGTAGGTATTTTAATATCCTTGTAGTTTCTCTGGAGGCTTTTTCTTTGTGGTTTACCTGATGATTATAAATCTTAATTTATAACCATGTAGTTTGTTTTAATATCAATTTAACAACAATAGTATATAAAACCTTTGCTCCTGTATTGCTCCATTCCTCTCTCTAGATCCTTTGTGTTGTTATAAATTATATCTTTATACATACACATTTGTGTGTAACAAATTAAAACCTTAAACATTATATTGGTCTGACCTTGCATTCTTACAAAGAAATACCTGAGACTGGGTAATTTATAAAGAAAAGAGGTTTAATTGGCTCACTCTTCCTCAGAGTGTACAGGAGGCATGATGCTAGCATCTGCTCAGTTTCTGGGGAGGCCTCAGGAAACTTACAATCATGGCAGACGGCAAAGGGGGAGCCAGTACTTCACATGGTCAGAGCAGGAGGAATAGAGGGGTTTGGGAGGAGGTGCCACACACTTTTAAACCACCAGATCTCATGAGAACTTACTTGCTATCACAAGAACAGCACCAAGGGGACAGTGCTAGGCCATTCATGAGAAACCACTCCTACGATCCAATCACCTCCTACCAGGTCCCACCTCCAACTGTGGGGATTACAATTTGACATATGTCAAATTTGATTTGGTGAGGACACAGATCTAAACCATGTCAGACAGTGTATAAACAAAATGGATGATCCTAGGACTAAATTAAAAATAATTAGATTAGGTACAGCCCTAAACTAGTTCTTATATTTCAAATAAGTCAACTTCTCTGGTTGCCTCAATTTTCTCATTTGTATTAGATTATCCTTTCCAAGGTCTGAAATTATTTGTTGTAGAACAAATAAACCTTGTATTGCAGTAAATATATCTACTTTGATATTTACAGCTAGAAATTAACTACAATATTGGTTGGTTTCCTGCTATTATAATGAACCAGTATTGAATTCATACATAAGAAACTCCAAATGAAATACTATCTTGTTAAAAGTTGTTAAATTTTGGCATGATTTTATTTGATTCATGTCTAAGCAGTTTTCCTTTAAGTTGGAACAAACCAAAAATACTCATCTATTCAGAATCCTGGTGTGTGCCTATAAACAATATAATGGATGAAAATTTTCAGTGTTTACAAAACAAAGAAATTGTCAACAGAATGCCTGGCAGTAGACTTACCAGGAAAAAAAAAATTACAGCCTATAATTCATGAAGATTGGCTCAAAACAAACTGTCCCTGCCAACAGAAAATCTGACAATTATTCTGTTGTCTAATTTGGCTCAGCCTAAGTTGACCTTGTTTATTCATCTCAGTCTTTTAATTCTTGTTAACTTGGCATGAGAGGAGAACATATGGCGTATGTCTAGGAAGTCCATTTCTGTATCTTAAACTGAAATAAATGTAGAATATACTAAGCATTTCCAGTGTGTTGAGCTCTTAAGGTAGCTTTAATGTATATTACATAAAACTGTAAGTTCATATTGTGCCCACTAGGTGCTTTATGTTTGTTGCCTATAAAACCAGAAACTCACTAGAGATATCCTTTTCTAAGCCTTGGTATATGATTAAATGTGTCTAATTTTAAACATCTTTTCAAAGAAGACAATCTTAAGCTCTTTTAAAACATAAAAATGAAAAGGTATAATCAATTTGGCAATCTAAAGATGTTTACACTTTTTCAATGACTATAGCTATTTTTAAGAAAACTGATAATGTGAGAAAGACAATGGGAGTTGAAGAACAAAAAGATTTCCATTTTCTCTCCAGCTTAGTCTGGCCTATTTTCTTAGTTTCTTTTTCTGATCCACTAAAGCTTATTGAGAAGGAGAAGTTATATTTTATTGTGGCTTTAATATGTCTCAAGAAAAGCTGGAAGGAAATGAGTTGCTTTATAGATGTACAGCTCTTTTATGGAACTGCAGTTAGTTCTCCAGTACCAGAACTAGACAAATGAAAACCTTAGAAAATCTAAAGCACCAAATTTTATGTATTTTAAGAAGTGTTTTCACTTGGAATGTTTCATTTTATTTTTAGTCACTAAGTCAAATGAGGTATAATTTCATGTATAAAGCCTTATCTATATTACATGTTTTGAAATCCTTAACCTTTTTTAGTGGACTTCATGTGACACTTACTATTTGCATAGTACTTTTATCCCACAAAGCTCAGAGCATTCAAACTTCATAAGTTGCATTCTAAGATATAATTTTTTAGCTATAGGGGTTCGTATTTACCCAAATATTCATTATCTGAGACCCTGTAGTTATGAGTTTACATAGAACAATAGTCCTTATAATATGAAATATTTAATAATAAGTTAACTACTTGTAAACTCAGTCCTCTCCCCATTCAAATATCCCTCCCCAGTGAAGACTAGCATTTATCTCCACCTATGAAATATTAGTTTATCAGTATTTTCACTGACTGTCAGCTCTTTAAATACCCAACACAGCAATACAAACATATTTTAAAACTACTAAAATTCTTGCAAAAACAATATTTCATGAAGTCAATGAAAGAGATGTTAAATGTTCAGATCTCGTGTAAAACTACTGGTAAATCAGGAAAAGGCACTGAGACCAATTAACTTAAAAAGAGAAATTCAACAATAATAATAAAACTGCAGATGAATTTATCAAAGTATTAATACAATCCCTCAGAAAAATTAAGTCCTCGAATATTTTTTGAAAAAAATGGCCGTCTTTCTGAACTTGTATGCTGTGCAAGTTGAATATGAAGTCAAACATGCCATATCATACTGTAAGACAATTTGGTCCGAAAAAGTAGAACCATTCCCCACTCTCCAAATCAAACTGACTCTCTGTTCCATCTAAGAATTTATGCACAGATGGCTGGGCACAGCAGCTCACGCCTATAATCCCAGCATTTTGGGAGGCTGAGGCAGGCAGATCACTTGAGGTCAGGAGTTCAAGACCAGCCTGGCCAACATGGTGAAACCCCATCTCTACTAAAAATAAAAAGACAAAAATTAGCCGAGTGTGGTGGTACACGCCTGTAGTCCCCGCTACTCAGGAGACTGAGGCAGGAGAACTGCTTGAACACAGGAGGCGGAGGTTGCAGTGAATCAAGATCATGCCATTGCCCTCCAGCCTGGGCAACAGTGCAAGACTCCATGTCCAAAAAAAAAAAAAAAAAAATGAATTTATGAACAGTTGAAATTATAACATATTTTATTAATACAAGATAAAATAAGCTTATCTATATATTTTTACCTCTTATTTTTAGTCAGATTATATTGTCACCATTTACTATGATTTTCAACCCCCATTTTAAATTGATTCACTTTAGGAACTTTTTTTATTTTACTTTCTGAAAGCAGTTATCCTCAGATATGGACCTCCTGCAGCTTTGTTAGTGAATAATGAAATATTGAAATATGTGTTTCAAAATCATGAAATACTACTATTGCAGAACAGCCAGAAATGTCTATCTGCTTTTACTATTTTTCACTATTTCTTTGAGTCTATTTATTATCTCTGTGCCATATTCTTTGAGTCTAGGTTCGCATACCTTTCTGTGTCAAAGAGGAGTTACAAAAAGGTTAAGAAATTAAAACTTTTAGAGAGGGAATTATGGAAAGTGAAAAGCAACATAAGGAATATGGTGTCATGTATATATACATGCAAAAATTATAAGTAAATAATAGATGCTTTTGTCTTGCTGTTTCATGCACAAGTGAAAATAGAGCTAGACAAGGGTACTGAACTGCCTTCTGCAGATATGACAGAGCCCCAGAAAATTCCTTAAGTATGCCCTGACACACTTTCACACCATCATGTAATACTTTCCTTACAGACCATATCTATTAAGATACACTGCATATCTGGAACAAGGAAGAAGAGAACATGTCATCTGCAAATCCCCTATATTTATACATTTTTATTATTTTGTTTTCTTACTTATGGTTCTATAAGCAAATTTGGGGAAACTGTTGCTTTGTGTCCCAAGTAATATATAGTAGATGGTACTGTGGGCTTCTTATTACATCACAACATGAGGTATATAATGTCTTTCAGGGAAACAAAGACTGATTAATGGAATTCTCTATTATAAACTTACCCATCAACCTTTCACCTGATGTTTTTGAAATCACTGATAAACATTGCCTAGATTATTTTATTAGGGGTTGTGAAATAATGATTTTCTAATTTTGTAACTCCTTCTGCATTTGTAAGTTTGAGTACTTCTATACATAATAAAAGTTTCCTTATCAACGATTCAGTTACCTCGAAAGGCAGAGTAAATGCTTAATAACCTCCCTAGATTTATCAGTTTTTAGGATAATAAATTAACCCAGCAACCCCCAGTAGTGGCCACTATTTTGGGTAGTAGGGGAGGGGAGGTTCATACGGATTTTTAAATATCATTTGATGTGTTTTAATCAATTGTGGTCAATATTATTTGTGATGGTCAAATTTGTAAATCAGCATCAATCTTTCAGAAACTAATTTTAGCAACATATAACAAAAGCCTAAAAGTGCTATAACTTTAAATTTCATTTTTGTAACATAAATATAAAAATGTTAATCGCATTGTTGTTACATAAGTGAATGACCTAAAAATATATATGGGGAATTAATGACTAAATTACAGTATATCTAAATAACAGATACTATATACTCACTTAAAATCATGATTATCAGGTTCTAGTTCCAGGTAAGATGGAGTAAGCACATTCCTCCTGTCTCACCCATTGAATGCAGCTAAAAATCCTAGGTAGAATATATTGGAGCAGCTGTTTGGGGACTCTGAAAAGTAAATAATACAGAAGAAATGAGGAAGAAGAAAAGAACCTGAGGTGCCTCTGAACCTGTGGCGAGTTTACTAGTATCTTTTCCTTTAGTTCACCACCAGTTGGGCCTAGAGTCAAGTGCAACCATGGAGGTACATGGAAGCATAAGGTAACTAAAGATGCAGCTTCCTGGATCCAGAAAGCACCAAAGGAGATTGCAGACATGAAAGCTTGTGAAAACAACCCCATTAAATTGTTTATAAACTCCGGGGCTTACCCCAAGGTACGCATGTGTGGATCTGATTCTAACCAGTATATAAAAGACTTTGAGATCTAAACTGATAAACTATCACCCAGGTTATATGTTTGCTGCTGGATGGTACACACACTGACAGCACTGCAAATATCACCAAATAGCACAACAAACAGCCCTGCAAAGAGGCTTTGAAAAGTAAACTGACATACCATAGCTCACAAAGGAACACTGTAACTTGAAGCTAAACATAGTAAGTGCTTGCTAAAACAAAAATAACATTCATCACAGAATTTTAACAAGACCAAGTCTTAAAATATTCAAAATGTCCAGGATACCAAAAATTACTTGATATATAAAGTGGCAAGAAAATCTTAACTCACATGAGAAAAGACTATCAAAAGACAATAACGCTGAGATGACAAATGTTGGAATTATCTGACAAACTTTAAGGAGCTCCAACAATCATTAAAATTACTGAAACCAGCCAGGCATGGTGGCATGCACCTGTAGTCCCAGCTACTTGGGAGACTGAGGCAGGAAGATCACTTGAAGCCCAGGAGTTGGAGGGTAGCCTAGGCAACTAGTGAGACCTCATCTCTTTAAAAAAACAACCACCACCAACAACAACAAAAAAAACAAGTATCGAAAAGAAATAGAAGGTACAAAGAAGAAACAAAGAATTCAAAAGTAATTTAACCAAAAAAAAAAAAAAAGTTTTTTTTGAGACAGGGTCTCAGTCTCTCTCACAGGTTAGATTGCAATGGAGCAATCACAGCTCACTGCAGTCTTAACCTCCTGGGCTCAAGCGATCCTCCCACCTCAGCCACCCAAGGAGCTGGGACTACAGGTATGTGCCACCATGCTCTGCTAATTTTTGCTTTTTTTTTTTTTTTTTGTAGAGATGAGGTTTTACCGTGTTTGGTCTTGAACTCCTGAACTCAAATGATCCAACCACCTCAGCCTGCCAGAGTGCTGGGATTACAGGCGTGAGCCACCATGCCTGGCCCCCACAAAATTTTTTAACTCATTGATACGTTTGATAATAGCAGAATAGAGGTAACACGGGAAAGTCAATGAACTTGAAGACAGATCAATCAAAAGCATCCACTGAACGACAGAGAAAACATTTTTTTTTAAAAAAAATGAACTGAGGGGCCTGTGAGGCAATGCCAAAAGGTCTAACATTCATGACATCAGAGCCCTAGAAGGAGAGGATAAAGAACGCAATGCTGAAAAAATATATATACAAAGAATACCTGAAAACTTCAAATTTGGTGAAGGAAAACTAAGCAAATGTTTCCAGTAGATTTGTTATTAAAGAATTACTAAAGGAAGTTCTTGAGACATAAGGTAAATGGTACCAGAGGGAAACTTGGGACACTAGGAAAGAAGGATAAGATGATAAAAGTCAATTTATCAAGGAAGCATAACAATTCTAAATGTGTTTGCATCTGACAAGAGAATGACATAATATATAAGAAAAAATGATAGAGATCACAATGGGAACAGACAAATCTACATTTGCATTTGTAGACTGCATCAGTCCTTTCTCAACAACTGATAGAACTAGTGACAGAAAATCATTCCACCCAACAACAGTAGAACACACATCCTTTTGCAGTGTATGTGAACATTTACCAAGATGGACCATATCCTGGGTCATAAAACAAACTTAAAAGAATACACAAAGTATGTCCTCTGACCATAATGGGAATGGATTAGAAATAAATAACAGAAATAGAGAAAATTCTCCAAACACTTAGAAATTAACACACTTCTAAATAATCCCTAGGTCAAAGAGGTGGTCTTAATGAAATCAGAAAAGATTATAAACTGAGAAAAAAAAATCACAACTTAAAATAAGAATTTTATTCAAATAAATGCTTATATTAGAAAAGAAGAAATGCCTCAGTCAACAATCTAAACTTCCATCTAAAGGAACTAGAGGAAGAAAAGCAAAGTAAACTCAAAGGAAGCAGAAGAAAGGAAATAATAAAAAGCATATATTATTGAAGTTGAAAACAGAAAAATTAATGAAGTCAAAAGCCTGTTTGAAAAGATCAACAACACTGATAAAACTCTAGTCAGACAAAGAGAAAAAGAAGACATAGATTATTGATATCAGGAATGAAAGAGGGTATATTATCTTAAACTTTACCGACATTAAGTAGATAAAAAATAATGTCATGAACTACTGTATGCAAATAAGCTTAACAACATAGTTTGAATGGAATAATTCCTTGAAAGCCACAAACTACCAAACTGGCAGAAAATGAAAGAGATTATCTGAATCCTATGGCTATTAAAGGAATTAAATTTGTAGTTTAAAACAAAACAAAAATCTCTGTAAAAGATATCTCCAGGTCCCTATGGTTTCACTGGTGAATTCGTTGAGAGAAAAATATACTATCAATTGTGCACAGTTCTTTCAGAAAATATAAGATGATGACTCAACACACCCCAGCTCATTTTGAGGCTACTACCCAAAGATGGTACAAAAAAAGATATAAAGCAGTCCCATGGAATTTTTTAAAAAAGAAAAAAAAAAGACAGTACAAAAAAACTATAGACTACTGTCTCTCATAAATATAGAAGTAAAAATCCTCAAGAATTAAGAATTTAGCAATATATAAAAATAATAATATACCAGAATTAAGTGGGATTTATCTTGGGAAGGCACAGCTTATTCAATATTCAAAAATTAATGGAATCCACAATTTTAAAAGTATAAATAAGAAAAATCAACTGATCAAATCAACTGGTATAAAAAGCATGTCTGACAAAATTCCATACCCATTCATGATTTAAAAAAAAACAAAACAGAAAACTAGGAGTAGAATGGGGCTTCCTCAAACTATAGAGAGTTTCTACCAAGAAGGAAAAAAAGAATACTATACAGCTATTATCCTACTTGATAGAGAAAGACTGAATGTTTTCCTTGTAAGATTGGAAACATGGTAAAAATGTCCACTTTTACCACTCTTACGCAACACTGCACTAAACAAGAAATGAAACCATCCCTTTTTGCAGACAAAATGGTTCCTACAACTAGTAAGTGCATTTAGCAAGGTCACAAGATATATGGTCAACACATAAAACTCTTTTTTTTTTTTGAGACAGAATCTCACTCTGTCGCCCAGGCTAGAGTGCAATGGCACGACCTTGGCTCACTGCAACCTCCACCTCCCTGGTTCAAGCAATTCCCCTGCCTCAGCCTCCCTAGTAGGTGGGATTACAGGCGCATGCCACCACACCCATCTAATTTTTTTGTATTTTTAATAGAGATGGGGTTTTACCATGTTGGCCAGACTGGTCTCGAACTCCTGACCTCAGGCAATCTGCCTGCCTCGGCCTCCCAAAGTGCTGGGATTACAGGTGTGAGCCACCGCCCCAGCCCAATTGTATTTCTATATACTAGTAATGTACAACTGAAAACCAAAAAAGCTTTTTAAATTACAGTAGCTCCAAAATAAATGAAATACTATGTTATAAGTCTAACAAAACATTCCATCTGTATGCTAAAAACTTAAGAAGATTAAAATAAATGGGCCGGGCATGGTGGCTCATGCCTGTAATTCCAGCACTTTGGGAGGCCAAGGTGGGCAGATCACCTGAGGTCATCAGGAGTTCGAGACCAGCCTGGGCAACATGGTGAAACCCTGTCTCTATTAAAAAATAAAAAAATTAGCCAGATGCGGTGGCACGTGCCTGTAGTCCCAGCTACTCAGGAGGCTGAGGCAGGAGAATCCCTGGAATCCAGGGGGCAGAGGTTGCAGTGAGGCAAGATCCTGCCACTGCACTCCAGCCTGAGCGACAGAGTGAGACTCTGTCAAATAAATAAATAAACAAATAAATGGAGAGACGTGTTTATGGTTTGAAGACTCAATATAGTAAAGATGTCAGCTGTCTCCTGACTGATCTAAAGATTTCTGATTAATCTAAAGATTTGATAAAATTCTGATCAAAATCCCAGAAGAATTTTTTAAAGATATCAACAACCTGATTCTAAAATTTATACAAAGAGACAAAGAAACTAGAATAACAAGAAACATTTTGAAAAAGGGAAATAATGTTGGAAGAATCAAACATGATCTTAAGACTTTTGCTAAAGCAGGAGCTGACAAACATTTTCTGTGAAGGGTCATTTAGTAAAGATTTTTGATTTTGCAGGTCACATAGTGTGTCACAACTACTTAACTCTGTCATTATAGCAAGGAAGCAGCCATAGATAATATAAAATGAATATATTCCAATAAAACTTTATTTAATAAAATATGTATGAACTGGATTTGGCCTAGGGACTGTGGTTTGCCATCCCCAAAGCTATAACTAATCAAGAAATTATGGTATTAGTAAAAGGACAGACATACAGATTAATGAAATAGAACATATAACCCAGAAATAGACGCATATAAATATGCCCAGCTGATTTTTGACAAAAGTACAAAGGTAATTCAATGGAGAAAGGATAGTTTTTCAACAAATGGTATTGGCACAATGGACATCTATAAACACACAGACACACAAAGAATCTCAAACTAAACCTCATACATTACTCTCAAAAATTAACTAAAAATAAATCATAGCTCTAAATATAAAATGTAAAACTATCAAAGTTTTAGAAGAAAGCATAGGAGGAAATATTTGTGACCTGGGATTAACAAAGAATTCTCCAACTAGACACCAAAAGCATGATCCATTTTTTAAAAATTGGTAACTTCATCAACTGTTGTTCCTCAAAAGGCACTGTTAGGACCCTGAAAAGACAAGCTGTATGATGGGAGCAAATATTTGCAAGTCACATATCCAGCAAAGGAGTTGTATCCAGAATATATAAAGAACTCTCAAAGCTCAACAGTAAGAAAACAAATAGCCCAATTACAGTGGTCAAAAGACTTGGATGGACATTTCAATAAGGAGATATATGAATAGCAAACAAATAAATTTAATATCATTAGCTATTTGGGAAACTGAAATTAAAACCATGATGAGATACCTCTGTATACCTATTAGAATGTCAATAATTTTTAAAAATACTGACAATTTCAAGTGCTGGTGAGGATGATGCAAAGTAACTGAACTCTCATTCATTGTTGCATGAGATGTAATATAAAATGGTACAACTCTTCTGGGAAACAGTTTTGCAGTTTCTTATAAAGTTAAACATGTATTTACCATATGATTCAACAATCCCATTAAGTATTTACACTAGAAAAGTAAAATCAGGTTCACACAACAACCTGTACATGAATGCTTGTAGCAGTTTTATTCATAATTTTCAAAAACTGAGAAAAATGCCCTTCAACAGGTGAATAAATAAACTGGTACACGCATCTGTAATGGAAGACGGCTCAGCAATAAAAAGCAGTGAACCACTGATATACATTTAACAACTTGGATGAATATCAGGGCATTATACTGAATGACAGAAGCCAGTCACAAAAGTTTATATGGTGTAATTCCAATTATATGACATTCGTAAAGTCAAAACTATAGTTATGAAGAACATTTCTGTGGTTGCCAGGGTGTATAGGTTGAGGGGAGTGTGACTATAAAGTATATAAGGGAGGTTTTTTTGGCATGATGAAACTGTTCTATATTCTATTTGTAATAGTAATAAGAATCTAAACATCTGTTAACATTCACAAAACTCAATACCTTAAGAAAGTCAATTTTAACATATAAACAGTAAAAATTTTAAAACACAAAATATATAATAAGTGAAAGATGATGACATGAAATTTCACAAGACCACATTACCTCAGTTTTATTTTTTAAAAAGATACATAATAATAAGTAGTGGAGCTAAATATCCAGAGAAGAGTTCTGGATATTTACATTATTCTTTTTCTGTGTTTTGGCGGGGGGGTTTCTATATCAAAAGTGAATTACTTTTACAAGTTTATAAAACTTTATCATTCATTTTAATTTTGTAATAACCATGAGTTCAGAGCATCACATTTGGTTTCCATGATTGTTTTTCTTAAAACTTCATATGTAAAATACATTATTTGTATGTTAAAGTTTAATTTAGCTGCTCTTTGAAATGTCCTGTAAAATATTTAATGGTGGAAAAATTAAAAGTGCCTTTCTGTGTTTTTAAATATAATGGTATTTAAATGATTACTATATTGTTGAAAGTTTCCAAAGAAATTTTTTAATTACATTTTTTAACCCAGAAATTTTTAAATATTTTAATGCTTTAAAATCTGTAACTTATACTTAATCTTAAAATTTTCTTTTTTAATCCTTTTTCCAAATAATTGACAGAAGGAATGAACTTGAAAAAGACATCTGTTCTGGATTTTTGATGACTAATACCTGTAATGCAGAAGGTAATGATATTCAAGAAACCTAAGTATTCAAAGTATAACAGAAAAACTATGTTATAGCTTGTAAGAACTTTCAGTAAATTAATAAAAATAAGAAAACTCTGAGCATTTCTAGTTGGTATAAGACTGCTTGTGACTGATACAAAATACCAAGTTGCCTGATTATAACAAAGGTGAAATTTCAATGATCATACAAATAAATATATATAAATTTGGAGATCTTGTTAAAAAGTTGATTCTGATTCAGCAGATCTGGGCTGGAGCCTATGGCTCTGCATTTCTAATAAGCTCTCAAGTGATATGCTGCTAGTATATACTATGGTATATACTATACATAGTAAATACTATAACACAAGGTAGCCATACACATATGTATGAAAATGATTGGTACTTTCATACTATGTTAAGGTTTGCTTTTTTATTTCTCTAGAGTTTTCAGCATTTTAACTTATTTGTTACTGTTTTCAGCATTTCTGTTTTTAGTGTTGTAAAAACTTTTTCTTAAGGTCCTTTATTAGATTTTTAATATAATTAATGTTTTAATCTTTTACTTTAGACGGAGAACTGAGAGAAGACTGCAGAGAACAGGTAAAACACTTTCCCTGTTTATCACTAGACATTTAAATTCTAAGAGAAAAGCATAATGTATATGATCATTTTGAACTCAAGAAATGCTATCTATTGGTCTACATTAACTAGACTACATTAACTACATTAACTGGTCTATATTAACTACACTAACAGCTTCTAAAAAACTATTCAGCTTTTCAGTATTCCCAAGTTGTAATTATTATTTAAAAGCTATTTTAAAATAAAATTGTGCATAACAGAATATGTACAAATGAAATTATACATCTTCAAGTTGACTCAGAATAATTCAGTAGGGAGAAAGTAGAAGGGATATAGGTGAATTAAGAGTAACCAGGAGTTGGCCGGGCACGGTGGCTCACGCCTGTAATCCCAGCACTTAAGGAGCCCAAGGCAGGCAGATCACTTGAGGTCAGGAGTTTGAGACTAGTCTGGCCAACATGGCAAAACCCCGTCTCTACTAAAAATACAAAAATTAGCCAGGTGTCACAGTTGCACCTGTAATCCCAGCTGCTTGGGAGACTGAGGCATTAGAATTACTTGAACCCGGGAGGCAGAAATTGCAGTGAGCCAAGATCATGCCACTGCACTCCAGTCTGGGTGACAGAGCAAGACTCTGTGTCACAGAAAAAAAAAAAAAAAAAGAATAGCCAGGAGTTGATAACCGATGAAACTGGGTAGCGGGTAATATAGCAGTTTGCAAATGTCATTCTCTCTTTTTATATGTTTGAAATTATCCAAAGTAAAAAATTTAAAAATAAAAGGTGTATAATAATGATTAAATTATTCAATATATTTTATTACTTACATATAATTTTTATAAATAATGCATGTAAAATAGCACATCTGACAGGTAGTTCTGAACCCCTCTCTGTGTCTGTCCCTGATATCACATCTCAGTTCATTTTGAGAGGAAACAGCAATTTCCTGTTATACCAATTTCACAAAGGCTAGGATTGTAGATATATAGGAAAGATGGCCGAATAGGAACAGCTCCAGTCTCCAGCTCCCAGCACGAGCGACACAGAAGACAGGTGATTTCTGCATTTTCAACTGAGGTACTGGGTTCATCTCACT
>NW_012103221.1:1017038-1030630 GCF_000951045.1 Mandrillus leucophaeus
CCAACATGGCACAAGTATACATATGTAACAAACCTGCACGTTATGCACATGTACCCTAGAACTTAAAGTATAATAATAATAATAATAAAAAGAAAGAAAGGCTAGGATTTATTGTGAGACTTGAGTCTGAATGATAGTCCCACAATTTCTAGCATTATTACTTTGGGCAAGTCATTTCATCTCTCTAAGCCTCAACTTCTTCATTCCTAAAATAGAAATAATGCCACACACTCCACGGGATTTTTATGAAGCTCTTTTGTGAACACAAATGTGGTAGGACTTTGCTAATTATATGGAACTATATAGTATGATAGTATTGATCAATATATAGTGATGATCAATATCATTGCTTCAATCTACTTCTTTCTGGACATACCTGCATTAAAAATAAAAATAATAATCTTTATTTGCTTGGAGGGAACTACGCCATATTACGGTTGAATATACATGCCTAAAAATTTGTTTAATTCGCTAAAGCTTCAAGAAACTTTACCATAAATTGTATATATTTTAAATAGCTTATTTTTTTAGAATACTTGTTTTAAAACAACAACAACAACAACATCCTGGCCAAGTGCAGTGGCTTACACCCAACTACTTTGCAAAGCTAAGGAAGGTAGATTGCATAAGCCCAGGAGTTCGAGACCAGCCTGGGCAACATGGCAAAACCCCATATCTACTAAAAATACAAAAAGTAGCCAGGCACAGTGGTGTGTACCTGTAGTCACAGCTACTCAGGAGGCTAAGGTGGGAAGATCACTTGAGCTCAGAAGCTGGAGACTGTAGTGAGCTGAGATCACACCACTGCACTCCACCCTGAGCAACAACAGAGTGAGACCCTGTCTTGAAATAAGCAAACAAACAAGCAAACAGCATCCTGTCACAATTTTACAGACACATCCACTTGGATAAACAAGTGTACATGAAATCCAATCAAGAAACTGACTTCCCAAGGATCTTTCTGGAAGGGTTTTTATAGAGAATAAGGGAAATATCAGTTTGTGTACTAAAGTACAGGATGGTTTTTGTAATGTAATCTGTCACAAGACTTTGAGGTCAGTTGCTAATATAGCTTAAATTCAGATTAGCACTAACTCATATATACTTTATGTTCAGTGCTCTGGTTTCTTATTTAGAAATTGCTATTACGTACAGATAAGATATAGATTATAACAGGCTGTCATTATTGCTTGCAAAGGTCTTCTCATGTGAAATTTACACATGCTACATTTTAAAGTAGGGTTTGTGCATATGTGTGTCTTTGCATAATTTTCTATTGCTATAATAAATATTTTTCAACATATTTATCTTAATCAACTCTTTTTCTCAATCAATTGAATATATTCAACAAAAATAATAACAAAACATTATTGTTAGTATTTATCAAGTACTTATGATTTGTCTGGTTCTGGACTCAGTACCTTATGTTTTAATTCAGTTAATTCTCACAACAAACCTATGAGATAGATACTACTATTAGCCTCATATAAACAACAATACTGAGACACAGAGATTAAGTAATTCCCCATTGTCTACCAGCTTGTAAAGTGCAAAGCTAGAATTCAAACCCAAAGAGTCTGGCCCTTAGACCAGGGTTTCTGAACCTTGGTGCTACTGACATTTTGGGCCAAATAATTATTTGCTATTGGGCTGTCCTGTGCATTGTAGGATGTTTAGCAGCAATCCCTGGCCTCTGTCTACTGAATGCCAGTAGTTTCCCCACCCCAGTCACGACACCAAATAACTCTCCAGACATTGCCAAATGTCTCCTTGGGGGAGGAAGATAGTAAAAAGTTATCCCTGGTTAAGAACCACAACCCTAGAGAAACCCCTATATGACATCACCTCTCTGAAAGCCACATATACAGAAATATGGAGAGCCAGAAAACAAAATAAAAATCACCTTCATCCCACCATTGAGAGAAAAATCATTAACATTAGCAGTACCTTTGAAGTCCCCTGGGTGCCCCTCCTCAGTTACATTTCTTCTTCCATCTACTCTCAGTCTTAAATTTTGTCTTAACCATTCCTTTGCTTGTCTTTATGGTTTTCCCATATGAGGCAAGTTCCACAAATAAAATCTTTTTTTTTTTTTTTTTTTTTTTAAGAGGTAGCCTGCTTTTGCCCAGGCTGGAGTGACTGGAGTGCACTGGGCTCACTGCAAATCAGGTTAGTGGCTGTCTCTGGAGGGAGAGAATGTACTTGGAGAAGGGTGCATAAGGAACTTCAACTGATTTTTTTTTTTTTTAAAGAAAGAGTCTCACTCTGTCACCCAGGCTGGAGTGCAGTGGCATGAACACAGCTCACTGTAACCTCAAACTCCTGGGCATAAGCAATCATCCTACCTCAGCCCCCTGAGTAGCTAGAACCATGGGTGCATGCCACCATGCCTAGTTAATTTTGGGCTTTTTGTAGAGAGAGCATCTTGCTATATTGTTGGTCTCAAACTCATTTAACAACTTGTTTAGTTTTACTTCTTTCTGAACTTTATAGAAGTGAAAACATAGTGCATTCTTCTTGTTACTTACTTTTTTCACTAAATATTATTTTTGAATATAGCCATGCTGACATGTATAGATGTAGGTATATTCATTTTCACTGCCTATAGTATTTCACCAACAGAATACAACTTATTCATCTACTACTCAGTTTATTCATTCTTCTGGGAATGGACATTTATGTTGATTCTAGCTTTTTCTATTATGAACAGGGCAACTATAAACATTCTTCTACATATTCCTAGGGTATGTACTTAGGAGTGAAATTTCTGGTCACAGGCAATAGACATCTTTAATTTTAATAAATAATTCAAATATTTCCCAGAGTAGTTTTGCCAATTTATATTTCCACTAAACAAGTGTAAGAGTTTCCATTTCTCCATATCTTGCTAATACTTAAACACTCAGGTTTTTAAATGTTTACCATCCCTAGTAGCTGTGTATTGGTTTCTCATTGAGGTTTTAATTTGTATTTGCCTGATTAATAATGAGGTTGAACATCTTTTCATATGTTTCTTGTGATCTTGTTTCTTCTTCCTTGAAATGCCTATTCCTATGTTTTACTCATTTTTCCACTGAGTTCTTTGCCTTTTTCTCACTGATTTGCAGTAGTCTTTATATATTTTAGAAACTAATCCTTTGTCAGTGTTACAAATAACTCCTCCTAGGTTGTTGCTTATCTCTTTCCTGTCTTTGTGGCTGATGAAAAAAAATTTTGACTATATTAAAGACAAGAATGCACCATTATACCTTTATGGTATGCTTTTATATCTTGTTTAAGATGTCCTTCTTTATTTCCAATCTCATACAGATAATCTCCTTTTATTAAAGTTTTTACTTTTCACATTTGTCTTTAATCCATTGGGGTTTGGGGGGGGGGTGTGTGTGTGTGTTGTGTGTATGTGTTGGCTCCTGTGTCCTTTTAACCCTATTAGTCTTTGGCAGCAGCTTAAGTTTTATGGCATGAGATGTCCCAGACTCATCTTGTAAATTCCCTGTCTTACACCTAGAATCTACTATTTCTCCATTTCTTCTGTTTTCTCTGGATTTATCTTGGCCTTTAGACTTTTTTAGTGGACAGATAAGAAATTCCTTTTTTTTTCTCTCTCTCTCTCACCAGGACTAGTGGTTCACACCTGTAATCCCAGCACTTTAGGGGGTGGGTGGATCATGTGAGGCCAGAAATTCAAGACCAGTCTGGCCAACATGGTGAAAACCCGTCTCTACTTAAAAAAAAAAAAAAAAAAAAATACAAATATTAGCTGGCGTGGTGGTAAACGCCTGTAATCCCAGCTACTTGGCAGGCTGAGACACAAGAATCATTTGAACGCAGGAGGCAGTGGTTGCAGTGAGCCAAGGTCATGCCACCACACTCCAGCCTGGGTGACAGAGTGAGACTCTGTCTCGAAAGAAAAAATTAACAACTTTTTTTTTCTTGATGCAGTGTCTCACTCTGTCACCCACACTGGAGTGCAGTGGCGTGATCATAGCTTACTGCAGCCTTGACCTCCCAAGCTCAAGCCATCCTCCCACCTCAGCCTCCTGAGTTGCTGGCACATTTTTATCAACTCTCAGGAATCAGCAGCAGAAAGACATTAATTGGTATCTCTAGTCCAGGCTTCATCCCAGGCTTCAAACTGATAATACCCACAAGCCATTGTTAAAATAACTGTCCCTTCTATGAAGTTCCATACCATCTTGTACTTTTCCTATCACCATAAATATCACTTTTTATTATAACTCTGGTTTAATTATCTCCTTCACTAGGCTGTAACTTTTTTTTTTTTTTTTTTGAGACAGAGTCTCACTCTGTCACCAGACTGCAGTGCAGTGGCACGATCTTGGCTCACTGCAACCTCCGCCTCTGGGTTCAAGCACTTCTGCCTCAGCCTCCCAAGTAGCTGAGATTACAGGCACGTGCCACCACTCCCAGCTAATTTTTGCATTTTTAGTACAGATGAGGTTTCACCATATTACCCAGGTTAGTCTCAAACTACTGAGCTCAACTGATCTGCCCACGTTGTTCCCCCAAAGTGCTGGGATTACAGACATGAGCCACTGCACCCAGCCTATTAGGCTGTAACTTTCTGAAAGGCAGTATCTGCATGCATTTTGCTCAACATCTTACTGTTAGCAACAGACATGGAATTCTATAGTGAATGTTTATAAAATAACATAGGCAAAAATGCATGAATAAAGAAGTCCTTGACTAGATGATATCCAAAACATAAGATATCTTAAACCAAACTCATCATTTTCCCCTCACACTCCAAACTTGCTCCTTCATGTGTGGTCTTTGTCATTCTTGATTCTCTATAACCCACTTACAATTAATTCAACCAATCAAATTCAATTGATTATTGCTCCTACATATTTCTAGAATCTAGCCCTATAACCATTAAAATTTAGGTTAATCAATCATCTTCATTTGGAGTACTGCTTCCTAATTATTATCTTGTCTTTAGTCTATACCCACTACCACTACCACCACCTCCTGAAATCTAGCCTCCACAATGCTGCTAAAGTAATCTACCTAAGTACCATTCCCCTCCCTAAAACCCTACAGGATAAAGTCCAAGCTCTTTATCATGGACTCTCCATTAACTAACTTGTGCTTTCCAGTTTTATTTCCTGCCACTTTCTACCTCAAAGAATCTAAGTTACTTCATTCTTATATCCCTAATGCTTATTATATCACTTCGAACACTACAGGTGTCAATAAATGTTGACTGAACCAAACTAGACCTATGTAGACTTACGTACCTTCTCAGTAACACATTTTACCAAAATTTTATTATGAAAAGTTTTAAATATACAGAAAAGTTCTAAGAATGTACAGTAAACATCCATATGCCCACTATTTGTATTTGACCATTAATGTCTTACAATAATTGTGTTATCACGTATCTGTCCATTAACCTATCCCTTTATCAATCCATCTTATTTTTTTCAACTTTTATTATATTGAAACATCTTATTTTTTATACATTTCAAAGTAAGTTGCAGATATCTATCTATACACTGAGCCTCTTTAGCCACTTTAGCATACATATTAACATGTTAAAAACTCTCAGCTGGGAGTGGTGGCTTATTATGCCTATAATCCCAGCACTTTGGCAGGCCGAGGCGGGTGGATCACAAGGTCAGGAGATCAAGGCCATAGTGGCCAACATGGTGAAACCCCATCTCTACTAAAAAATACAAAAATTAGCTGGGCATGGTGGTGTGCGCCTATAGTCCCAGCTAATCAGGAGGCGGAGGCAGAGATTGCAGTGAGCTAAGATTGCACGACTGCACTCCAGCCTGGGCAATACAGCAAGACTCTGTCTCAAAAACAAAACAAAACAAAACAGCTCTCAATAAACTAGGTTCTGAAGGAACATACCTCAAAATAATAAGAGCCATATATAACAAACCACAGCCAAAATCATACTGAATGGGCAAAAGCTGGAAACATTCCCCTAGAAAACTGACACAAGACAAGGATGCCCTCTCTCACCACTCCTATTCAACAGAGTATTGGAAGTTACAGCCAGAGCAATCAGGCAAGAGAAGGAAATAAAGGGCATCCAAATAGGAAGAGAGGAAGTCAAACTATCCCTGTTTGCAGACAACATGGTCCTATATCTAGAGAACCCCATAGTCTCAGCCCAGAAGCTCCTTCAGCTGATAAACAACTTCAGCAAAGTTTCAGGATACAAAATCAATGTACAAAAATCACCAGCATTCCTATACACCAACAATAGCCAAGCCAAGAGCCAAATCAGGAACACAATCCCATTCACAATTGTTACAAAAAGAATAAAATACCTAAGAATGCAGCTAATCCAAGAGGTGAAAGATCTCTACAATGAGAACTACAAAACACTGCTCAAAGAAATCAGAGATGACACAAATGGAAAAACATTCCATACTCATGAATAGGAAGAATCAATATTGTTAAAATGGCCATACTACCCAAAGCAATGTAGAGATTCAATGCTATTCCTATTAAACTAACATTGAGATTCTTCACAGAACTAGATAAAAACTATTTTAAAATTCAGGCCCTTTTCTTTTGCAGTTGGAAAGCAGGTAGCCCAGGACAAGTTTTCAAGCCCATCATGCCCTCTGCCTGGAAACAGACTCAGGGCTGTTGTTGGGGGTCATGGTGGGAGTGAGACAGGCCCGTCAGTTTGCATGGAAGCTGGGTGAGGCCAGTGACTGCCAGCTTTCCCCCACTTCCCTGACAAGCTACATTTCTCAGCAGAGGCAGCCATAATCCTCCTAGGTACCCAACTCCAGTGACCTGGGAATCTCACTCCCATCCCCCACAGCAGCCACAGCAAGACCCGCCCAGAGTCTGAGCTCAGACGTGCATAGCCCCACCCCGACCTGATGGTCCTTCCCTATCCACCCTGGTAGTAGAAGACAAACGGCTTATAATCTTCGGAGTGGCAGGGCCCCGCCCACCACCGGTCCCTCTCTATATTACTACAGCTGATGCTTTCTGGAAAGTGCACCTCCTGACAGGAGCCCAACCAACCCAAAAATAGAGCATTAAACCACCAAAGCCAAGAACCCTCATGGAATCCATTGCACAGCCCTGCCACCTCCACTGAAACAGGCACTGGTATCTACGACTGAGAGACCCACAGATGCTTCATATCTCAGGACTCTGCAGACAACCCCCAGTACCAGCCTGGAGCCGGATAAACTTGCTGGGTGGCTGGACCCAGAAGAGAAACAATAATCACTGTAGTACAGCTCACAGGAAGCCACATCCATAGGAAAAGGGGGAGAGCACTACATCAAAGGAGCACCCTGTGGGACAAAAGAACCTAAACAGCAGCCTTCATCCCTAAACGTTCCCTCTGATAGAGCCTACCCAAATGAGAAGGAACCAGAAAACAAACCCTGGTAATATGACAAAACAAGGCTCTTCAACACCCCCAAAAAATCACACTAGTTCATCAGCAGTGGATCCAAACCAAGAAGAAATCCCTGATTTATCTGAAAAAGAATTTAGGAGGTTGGTTATTAAGCTAAAGAGGGATGAACCAGAGAAAGGTGAAGCCCAAAACGTGAGGAAATCCAAAAAATGATGCAAGAAGTGAAGGGAGAAATGTTCAAGGAAATAGATAGCTTAAAGAAAAAACAACCAAAACCTCAGGAAACTTTGGACACACTTTTAGAAATGTGAAATGCTGCCCGGGCATGGTGGCTCACACCTCTAATCCCAGTACTTTGGGAGGGTGAGGCAGGCAGATCACAAGGCCAGGATTTTGAGACCATCTGACCAACATGGTGAAACCCCGTCTCTACTAAAAATACAAAAATTAGCTGGACAAATTAGCCAGGGAATCACTCGAACCCAGGAGGCGGAAGTTGCATTGAGCCGTGCCACGGGTGACAGGGCGAGACTCTGTCTTAAAATAAAATAAAATAAAATAGGTGAATGCTCTGGAAAGTCTCACCAATAGAATTGAACAAGTAGAAGAAAGAAATTCAGAGCTCAAAAACAAGGTCTCTGAACTAACCCAATCCAACAAGGTCAAACAAAAAAGAATAAGAAAATATGAACAAAGTCATCAAGAAGTCTGGGATTATGTTAAATGACCAAACTTAAGAATAATCGGTGTTCCTGAGGAAGAAGAGAATTCTAAAAGCTTGGAAAACATATTCGGGGGAATAATCAAGGAAAATTTCCCCAGCCTTGCTAGAGACCTAGACATCCAAATACAAGCAGCACAAAGAACACCTGGAAAATTCATTGCAAAAAGATCTTCGCCTAGGCACATTGTCATCAGGTTATCCAAAGTTAAGACAAAAGAAAGAAGCTTAAGACCTGTAAGACAGAAGCACCAGGTAACCTATAAAGGAAAACATATCAGATTAACAGCAGATATCTCAGCAGAAACCTTACAAGCCAGAAGAGATTGGCGCCCAATCTTCAGCCTCCTCAAACAAAACAATTATCAGCCAATAATTTAGTATCCAGCAAAAGTAAGCATCATATATGAAGCAAAGATAGTCATTTTCAGACAAATGCTAAGAGAATTTGCCATTACCAAGCTACCACTATAAGAACTGCTAGAAGGAGCTCTAAACCTTGAAACAAATTCTGGAAACACATCAGAACAGAACCTCTTTAAAGCATAAATCACACAGGACCTATAAAACAAAACTACATGCTAAAAAGCAAAAACAAAAAAAAAACCAAAGTACAAGGCAACAGAAAGCACAATGAATGCAATGGCACCTCACATTTCAATACTAACACTGAATGTAAATGGCCTAGCTCCTCTTAAAAGATACAGAACCGCAGAATGGATAAGAACTCACCAACAAACTCTCTGCTGCCTTCAGAAGACTCACCTAACACATAAGGACTCACATAAACTTAAAGGGGCAGAAAAAGGCATTTCATGCAAATGGACACCAAAAGCAAGCAGAGGAAGCTATTCTTATATCAGACAAAACAAATTTTAAGTAACAGCAGTTAAAAGAGACCAAGAGGGACATTATATAATGGTAAAAACCTTGTCCAACAGGAAATATTACAATCCGAAAAACAGAGGCACCTGCGGTGACATGTGCCTGTAGTCCTAGCTACTCCAGGAGGCTGGGGCAGGAGAATCGCTTGAACTCAGGAGGCAGAAGTTGTAGTGAGCCAAGATCACACCACTGCACTCCAGCCTGGGTGACAGCAAAACTCTGTCTCAAAAAATATATATAGATGCACATGTGTATACACACACACACCCCCCTAACACTGCACCTCCAAAATTTATAAAACAATTACTAATAGACCTAAGAAACAATTACTAATAGACCTAAGAATAGACCTAAGACCTACACTACTCCACTGACAGCACTAGACAGGCCATCAAGACAGAAATTCAACAAAGAAACAATAGATTTAAACTATACCTTAGAACAAATGGACTTAACAGATATAAACAGAACATTTTATCCAACAACCACAGAACACACAGCACATGGAACTTTCTCCAAGATAGAGCATATAATAGCCCATAAAACGAGCCTCAATAAATTTTAAAAAATTGAAATGATATCAAGCACTCTCTCAGACCACAGTGGAATAAAACTGGAAATCAACTCCAAAAGGAACCTTCAGAACCATACAAATACATGGAAATTAAATAACATGCTCCTGAATGAGCACTGAGTCAAAAATGAAATCAAGATGGAAATTAAAAAATTCTTTGAACTGAATGACAATAATGACACAACCTATCAAAACCTCTGGGATACAGCAAAGGCGGTGCTAAGATGAAAGTTCATAGCCCTAAGCACCTACATCAAAAAGACTGAAAGGGCACAAACTGACATTCTAAGGTCATACCTCAAGGAACTACAGAAACAAGAACAAACCAAACCCATACCCAGCAGAAATAAGAAAACTGCCAAGATCTCAGCAGAACTAAATGAAATGGAAACAAACAAAAAATACAAAAGATAAATGAGACAAAAAGCTGGTTCTTTGAAAAGATAAATAAAATTGATAGACCATTAGCAAGATTAACCAAGAGAAGAAGAGAGAAAAGCCAGATAACCTCACTAAGAAACAAAACAGGAGATATTACAACTGACATCACTGAAATACAAAAGATCATTCAAGGCTACTATGAACACCTTTATGCACATAAACTAGAAAACCTAGAAGAGATGGATAAATTCCTGGAAAAGTACAGCCCTTCTAGCTTAAATCAGGAAAAATTAGATACCCTGAACAGACCAATAACAAGCAGCAAGATTGAAAAGGTAATTTTTAAAATTACCAACAACAAAAAAATTTTAGGCCAGACGGATTCACAGCAGATTTCTATCAGACATTCAAAGAAGAATTCGTACCAATCCTTTTGATACTATTCGACAAGATAGAGAAAGAAGGAACCCTCCGTAATTCATTTTATGAAGCCAGCATCACCCTAATACCAAAACCAGGAAAGGACATAACCAAAAAAGAAAACTACAGACTGATATCCTTGATGAACACTGATGCTAAACTCCTTAACAAAATACAAGCTAACAGAATCCAACAACACAGCAAAAAGATAATCCACCATGTTCAAGTGGGTTTCATACCAGGGATGTAGGAATGGTTTAACATAATCAAGTCAATAAATGTGATACACCACAAAAACAAAATTGAAAGTAAAAATCAGCCAGGCACGGTGGCTCACGCCTGTAATCCCAGCACTTTGGGAGGCTGAGGCGGGCAGATCACAAGGTCAGGAGTTCGAGACCAGCCTGACCAACATGGTGAAACCCTGTCTCTACTAAAAACACAAAAATTAGCCGGGCCTGGTGGCGCATGCCTGTAATCCCAGCTACTCAGGGAGGCTGAGACAGGAGAATCACTTGAACCCAGGAGGTGGAGGCTGCAGGAGCTGAGATCATGCCATTGCACTCCAGCCTGGGCAACAGAGTGAAACTCTGTCTCAAAAAAAAAAAAAAAAGTAAAAATCACATGATCATCTCAATAGATGCAGAAAAAGCATTCGACAAAATCCAGCATCCCTTTATGATTAAAACTCTCAGCAAAATCAGCATACAAAGGACATAACTTAATGTAATAAAGTCCATCTATGACAAACCCACAGCAAACATGATACTGAATGGGGAAAAGTTGAAAGCATTCCCTCTGAGAACTGGAACAAGATAAGAATGTCTGCTCTCACCACTCCTCTTCAACAAAGTACCGGAAGTCCTAGCCAGAGCAATAAGACAAGAGAAAGAAATAAAGGGCATCCAAATTGGTAAAGAGAAAGTCAAACTGTCACTATTTGCTGATGATACAATTGTTTACCTTGAAAACTCTAAGGACTCCTCCAGAAAGCTCCTAGAACTGATAAAAGAATTCAGCAAAGTTTCTGGATACAAGATTAACATACAAAAATCAGTAGCTCTTCTACACACCAACAACAACCAAGTGGAGAATCAGATCAAGAACTCAACCCCTTTTATAATAGCTGCAAAAAATAAAACAAAATACTTAGGAATATACCTAACCAAGGAGTTGAAAGACCTCTACAAGGAAAACTACAAAACACCGCTGAAAGAAATCACAGATGACACAAACAAATGGAAACACATCCCATGCTCATGAATGGGTAGAATCAATATTGTGAAAATGACCATACTGCCAAAAGCAATCTACATATTCATTATAGTCCCCATCAAAATACCACCATCATTCTTCACAGAATTAGAAAAAACAATTCTAAAATTCATATGGAACCAAAAAAGAGCCAAATAGCCAAAGCAAGACTAAGCAAAAAGAACAAATCTAGAGGAATCACACTACCTGATTTCAAACTATAAGGCCATAGACACCAAAACAGCATGGTACTGATATAAAAATAGGCACACAGATCAATGGAACAGAATAGAGAACCCAGAAATAAATGCAAATACTTACAGCTTTGACAAAGCAAACAAAAACATAAAGTGGGGAAAGGACACCCTTTTCAACAAATGGTGCTGGGATAACTGGCTAGCCACATGTAGGAGAATGAAACTGGATCCTCATCTCTCACCTTATACAAAAATCAACTCAAGATGGATTAAGTACTTAAACCTAAGATGTGAAACTATAAAAATTTTAGAAGATAACATTGGAAAAACCCTTCTAGACATTGGCTTAGGCAAAGATTTCATTACCAAGAACCCAAAAGCAAATGCAATAAAAACAAAGATAAATATCTGGGACCTAACTAAACTAAAGAGCTTTTTCACAGCAAAAAAAAACAGTCAGCAGAGTAAACAGACAGCCCACAGAGTGGGAGAAAATCTTCACAATCTATACATCTAACAAAAGACTAATATCCAGAATCTACAAAGAACTCAAATCAGCAAGAAAAAAACAAACAATCCCATAAAAAAGTGGGCTAAGGACATAAATGGACAAGTCTCAAAAGAACATATACAAATGGCCAACAAACATGAAAAAATGCTCAACATCACTAATGATCAGGGAAATGCAAATCAAAACCACAATGTGATACCACCTTACTCCTGCAAGAATGGCCATAATAAAAAAATCGAACAGTAGATGCTGGCATGGATGTGGTGAACAGGGAACACTTCGATGCTGCTGGTGGGAATGTAAACTCGTACAGCCACTATGGAAAACAGTGTGGAGATTCCTTAAAGAACTAAAAGTAGAACTACCATTTGATCCAGCAATCCCACTACTGGGTGTCTACACAGGGGAAAAGAAGTGATTACTCAGAAAAGATACTTGTACATGCATTTTTATAGTGGAGCAATTCACAATTGCAAAATCATGGAACCAACCCAAATTCCCATCAATCAACGAGTAGCTAAAGAAACTGTGGTGTGTATATACCTACATATATATGTATATATACATGTGTATATATGTGTATGTACATGTATATGTGTATATACACACACACATATACATGCGTACACAATGGAATACTATGCAGCCATAAAAAGGAGTGAATTAATAGCATTTGTAGTGACCTGGATGAGATTAGAGACTATTATTCTATGTGAAGTAACTCAGGAATGGAAACCAAACATCGTATGTTCTCACTAATATGTGGGAGCTAAGCTATGAGGACACAAAGGTATAAGAATGATACAAAGGACTTTGGGGACTTGCGGGGAAGAGTGGGAAGGGGGTGAGGGATAAAAGAGTACTCATATGGCGCAGTGTATACCCATATTTGATGGGTGCACCAAAATTTCCCAAATCATCACTAAAGAACTTACTCATGTAACCTAATACCACCTGTACCCAATATTATGGAAAAATTAATTAATTAAAATAAAAAATAAAATAGCAATATCTGGTGTTGCCAAGGTTGCAAGAAAATGGGCATTGGAATACACTGCTGAGCGTGCACACATCAGCACAACCTCTCCACAGGGTAGCTTGACACTATGCATTGAAAGAGTTAAATGTGAACTGTAATTCACCCTCTGGAAATTCATCATAAAAAGATAATTAAGGATGAGTTCAAAAATTTAATCATAAGGATGCTCACTGCAGCGCAATATTTTATTACAAATAAAAGTTGGAAATAATCTAAATCACCAAACAGAGGAGTGTTAAAT
>NW_012103221.1:1030701-1052574 GCF_000951045.1 Mandrillus leucophaeus
AAAAAAAAAAAAAAAAAAAAAAGCTGGAGGCATCAATGCTACCCAAATTCAAACTATACTACAGAACTACAGTAACCAAAACAGCATGGTACCTGTACAAAAACAGACACATGGACCAATGGAACAGAATAGAGAATGCAGAAATAACACTGCACACCTACAACTATCTGATCTTCAAAAACCCTGACAAAAACAAGCAATGGAGAAACGAATCCCTATTCAATAAATGGTGCTGGGATAATTAACTAGCTAGATGTAGAAAACTGAAACTGGACCCCTTCATTAGATCATATACAAAAATTAACTCAAGATGGATTAAAGACTTAAATGTAAAACCCAAAACTATAAAAACCCTAAAAGAAAACCTAGGTAATACCATTCAGGACACAGGCACAGGCACAGATTTCATGATGAAGATGCCAAAAATAATTGCAACAAAAGCAAAATTGACTAACAGGATCCAATTAAACTAAAGAGCTTCTGCACAGCAAAAGAAGCTATCAACAGGGTAAACAGATAACCTGCAGAATGGGAGAAAATGTTTGTAAACTATGCATCTGACAAATGTGTAGTGTCTATAAGGAACTTAAATATACAAGAAGAAAAAAAATCTATTAAAAATAGGCAGCAGACACAAGCAGATACTTTTCAAGAGAATCATACATACGCCCAACAACATGAAAAAATGCTCAACATCTTTGATCATCAGAGAAATGCAAATCAAAACCACAATGAGATACCACCTCACACCAATCAGAGTGACTATTAAAAAGTAAACAAACAAAAAACAGATGTTGGCAGTTTGTGGAGAAAAAGGAATGTTTATACATTGTTGGTGGGTGTGTAAATTAGTTCAACCATTATGGAAGACAGTGTGGTGATTCCTCAAAGTCCTAAAGACAGAAATGCCATTTGACCCAGCAATCCCATTACTGAGTATATACTCTAAGAAATATAGATCATTCTGTTATAAAGACATGCATGCATATGTTCATTGCAGCACTATTCACAGTAGCAAAGACATGGAGACAACCTAAATGCCCATCAATAATAGACTGGATAAAGAAAATGTGGTACATATATAACATGGAATACTATGCAGGCATGAAAAAGAACAAGATCATGTCCCATGCAGGGACATGGATGGAGCTGGAGGCCATTACCCTTAGCAAACTAATACAGGAGCAGAAAACCAAATTTTGCATGTTCTCACTTACAAGTAGGAGCTAAATGATGAGAACACATGGACACATAGAGGGAAAACAACAGACCATGAGGCCTATTGGAGGGTATTGGAGGGTGGAGGGTGGGAGACAGGAGAGGATCAGTAAAAATAACTAATGGGTACTAGGCTTAATACCTGGATGATGAAATAATATATACAAAAACCTCAAATCCCCATAACACAAGTATACCTATGTAACAAACCTACACGTGTATTCCTGAACCGAAAAGTTAAAAAAATATATATTTGTTTATACTTCTTCCCCTCCCCCATAAAATGCACATAAGTGAAATGCATGCATCTTAAGTGTTCCATTATGTGTCTGTATATAATACATATTATATATTTTATTATACCCATATTATGATAGATTGTCTTTTTCTCTTCCTCTCTCTCTCTCTCTCTCTCTCTCTCACTCTCTCCATCAATCCCTGCACGACTTTTTTCCCAAACAATTTTCTTAAATTTTACATTCTGCTCAGACCTGAAGTTAGTTTATGGTTAAAGTAAGCAGTGAACTACTTTTAAATCACTACTTATTTTAACCGTGACTATAAACTTTAATTCCAAGAAAACTGTTTGGGTAAAAGTCCTCTGGGGAATATATATATATATATAGTAATTCAAGTATAAAGTTCTCTGACACTCTGAATTAGTTTACTAAACCTTTGATGCTACAATGGCTACATCTTTAATAGAATACATTACTGCCTGTTTACTTCTCAAGAAAAAGTATGTCCCTCAAATTTCCTTGTTCAGTGCAGTGGCTTACACCTGTAATCCTAGCACTTTGGGAGGCCAAGGTGGAAGGATCACTTAAGGCCTGGTGTTTGATCCAGCTTGGGCAACATAGTAGGACCCCATCTCTAAAAAAAAATTTTTTTAATTAGCCAGACATGGTACACGTGCCTGTAGTCCCAGCTACTCAGAAGGCTGAGGCAGGAGCATTGACTGAGTCCAGGAGTTAGAGGCTGCAGTGAGCCATAATCACACCTCTGCACTCCAGCCTGGATGACAGAGTGAGACCCTGTCTCAAAACAAACAAACAAAAAAACTTAATTTCCTTGTTCATATTCTCTTTTGTGGAAAAACATAGAGAGGATTATGTTGCCATAATTATGAGAACTTTATTAACTTGAAATAACAACATTTCGCTGGGCACAGTGGCTCATGCCTGTAATCATAACACTTTGGGAGGCTGAGGTGGGTGGATCACCTGAGGTCAGGAGTTCAAGACCAGCCTGGCCAACGTGGTGAAACCTTGTCTCTACTAAAAATACAAAAAATTGGCTGGGCACAGTGACACACGCCTGTAATCCCAGCTACTCGGAAGGCTGAGGCAGGAGAATCTCTTGAATCCGGGAGGCCGAGGGCAGTAAGCCAAGATTGCGCCACTATACTCCAGCCAGGACAACAGAGCAAGACTCCATCTCAAAACAAAAGAAATAATGACATTTGAAGAACGATTAAATTAGCCTTTGTGGAAACAAAAAAATGTTCTGACAGTGCTTGGCTAATTCCTCCTTAAAGTTTATGAACACGTTCACAGAGATCTTAAAAACATCACGTGCCCTGAATTTAGTAGACTATTCTCTGATGGATGTGGTCCATTTTAAGATTTTTGCACACTTTATCCAGAGCTTTTTGTTTTGTTTTATTTGAGACAGGGTCTGGTTCTGTTGCCCAGGCTGGAGTGCAGTGGTGCAATCTCAGCTCACTGCAACTTCCACCTCATGGCTTTAAGTGATCCTCCCACCTGAGCCTCCCAGGTAGCTACGACTACAGGCCCGTGCCACTGCGCCTGTAATTTTTGTATTTTTTGTAGAGATAGGGTTTCACCTTGTTGCTCAGGCTAGTCTCAAACTCCTGAGCTCAAGCAATCCACCTGCATTGGCCTTCCAAAGTGCTGGGGTTACAGGTGTGAGCCACAGTCCCCCTCCCCATCTTGAGCTTTGAAAAACACATTTAAATGGACCTTAACTTAGATACACAGCAATTTCCCTATAGTCAGCCACAATGAAGAAAAAATTAGGAAGTTCATAATTTTTTAAATATATACTTCAAAGATGGACACAATATTGATTTAATCAGAAGCCATCAGAGGTCACTAATAAATGAAGCAATTTGCATATGTGAATTTCACAAGTTTCATATTTTATACCAAGAACAAAGGGTTCTCAGAATTTCACATTTAAAACACCAGTGTTCAAAGTGCTCATATTATAAGCCAAGTATCTAAAACCTTTGAAAACACAGCATTCTATGAAAACAATATGTGTACATGTATGTGTGTGGGTGTGTGTGTATGCATATATATAAATTTAAAAAATACTTTTCTGGCATTCTGTGAAACTTAGCCAGAATTTAATTTTTATTTTCTTTATTTACATGTCAAGTGGGTATTATTGATCATAATTGTGATCTATTATATTGGAGCAGGAAAGGATATGAGTTAAATCATAGAAATAAAATACGTATTTTGGAGGAAGACAAAATAAAACTGGGGACGAGAGATACTACAGAGAAATTATATTCTATAACTACAGAAGTGGGGTGGGCAAAATAACAAGGATTTGACCAGGTAGGATTAGAATTTCACTAAAGTTCTCACACTGCATATATTATTCAGGGTTGCATTGACAGTGGAGTCCCCTTCCCATGCAGTAAGGAAACCACATACAACCAGAGGAAACAATGATTAGAAAACCCCTAGGAAGAACGACATCAGCAAAATGTGATTAAGAAGCTTCAGACCCTCATTCTCCTTAACAAACATTAGAGAAACAACTATACAGTGGCTAAATAACTTTATAGGAACCCTGGAAAACAGTCAAAGGTCTACAGAAACCAAGTAAACAATCAAGAACAAGCTACATTCCGAACAGTAGGACACGTCATGGCATTTTTGCTCACCCTTGTTCCACCCCTCCCCAGCCGTTGTCTTGGTTTGGAGGAGATGGCAGTTCCCAATTCCACCTGTATTAGTCCATTCTCATGCTGCTATGAATAAATATCCAAGACTGGGTAATTTATAAAGGAAAGAGGTTTAGTTGACTCACAGTTCTGCATAGCTGGGGAGACCTCAGGAACCTTATAATCATGGCAAAAGGCAAAGGAGAGGCAGACACCTTCTTTACAGGGCAGCAGGACAGAGTGAATGCCAGCAAGGGAAATGCCAGATGCTTATAAAACCATCAAATCTTGTGAGAACTCATCACTATCATGAGAATGGCATGGAGAAAACTGCCCCCATGATTCAATTACCTCTACTTGGTCCCACCCTTGACACATGGGGATTATAATAATTCAAGGTGAGATTTGGGTGGGGACACAGAGCCAAATCATATCACCATCCCTTGAACCAAAAGGAACAAGGCTGACCTTATTTGCAAAATTCTAACTTGTCTACAGGCTGCCTGAAGAATTGATCCCTGATTCACCTAACTCAGATCTCTGCTAGGAGACAAGCATGGCCTTAATCTCAGATGAGGAGAAGCAGTAGTCATGGCTCAGGAAAGCTGCAGAGAGACTGAACCTACAGATGCCTGGGGCAAAAGATTATAGGTGGAGACATATGACAGACCATCAAGACTCCCCAAAGCTCTCTTGGGAAATTTAAGACAATTAAAAGCAGCCATCTATACAGAGATTCAAAAAACCACAAACAGGTCCAGGCAAGATGCATGCTCAGTAAAGACCTGAGAAGACCTTCAGTTTTCTCTTTGATGTGATCTCAAAATTCAGAAGCAAGGCCAAGATAATTAGGAAAGGACTTCCAAGGCAAAGAGCCAGTCTACAGAGAATGGGAGAAGTAGCTGTTTTTGGTTTTGGTTTTGTTCTCAAATCCCCAACATAATTATTGTGAATTTATAATCCCAAAATCACAATGCATAAAAAGAAACAGGGAAACACGGACCATTCAATAATAATAATAAATTGGCAGAAACTATCCCTGAAAAAATAGAGGTATCAGACTTACTAGAAAAAGATTTTCAAACAATTGTTTTAAATACGTTCAAACAGTAAAGAACAACATGGACAGAGACCTAAAGGAAATCAGGTGAACTATATGAACAAAGGGGAATTTCAACAGAGATAGACATTATTACAAGAACCAACCAGAAATTCTGGAAATAAAAAATATAATGGGCACATTGGGGATAGTCAAACTTAAAAATTCACTAGAGGGATTCAACAGCAGACTTGGACAGAAGAAAGAATAAACAAGCTTAAAGATAACTTATTTGAAATGATCTAGTATGAGGTACAAAAAGAACGAAAGAATAAAAAAGTGAATAGAACTTAAGAGACACTATCAAGCAGGACAGTATTTCCATTATTAAGATCCCAGAAGGGGAACACAATAAGAAAAATGTAGGGAACTTATTTGAAATATAATGGCCAAAAACTTACCCAATCTGAGGACAGAGATAGATATATAAACTCAAGAAGTTCAACAAACTCTAAATATAATAAACTCAAAGAGACACACAACAAGATACATTATAATCAAACTGCTGAAAGTCAAAGATAAAGAGATAATCTTGAGAGTTACAAGAGAAAAATGACTCATCACATACAAGGGAGCCTAATAAGATTATCAGCAAATTTCTTAGTATGAATCTTGCAGGCTAAAAAGGATGGGAAAGTATATTCAAAAACATCAACCGGGCCAGGCATGGTGGCTCACACTTGTAATCCCAGCACTTTGGGAGGCCGAGGCAGGCATACCACTTGAGATAAGGAGTTCGAGCCTGGCCAACATGGTGAAACTCCATCTCTACTAAAAATACAAAATATTAGCCGGGCATAGTGGTACACACCTGTAATCCCAGCTACTTGGGAGGCTGAGACAGGAGAATCGCTGGAACCTGGGAGGTGGAGGTTGCAGTGAGCCGAGATCGCACCACTGTACTCCAACCTGGGAGACAGAGCAAGACCTTATCTCAAAAAAAAATAATAATAATAATACTGTATCTAGCAAAACTGTCCTTCAAATGTGAAGAAATTATGATATTCCTAGATAAAAGATGTATCGTCAACACCACTAGATGTTCCCTACAAGAAATGCTAAAGAGAGTCCTTCAAATTGAAACAAAAAGATACTAGACAGCTATACAAAGTCACATGAAAGTATAATGTTCTCCATTAAAGGTAAACATATGGGCAACTATAGAATCCTGTATTATTGTAATTCTGGTGCATAAATCCACTTTTAATTCTTGTATAGAATCTATAAAATTACACAAAAAACTATAAATCTAAGTTAATGGGTACATAATATATAAATGTAAGTTTTAACAATAACAAAAGGAGGAACTAACTGTAAAGGAGAATTTTTGTATGCTAATGAAGATTAGTTGTTATCAATGTAATATAAATTGAATAAATTTGAAATCTGTTATGTAATCACAATGTTAGGCACCAAGAAAAATATCTATATAGTGCACACAAAAGGAAATGAAAAGGGAATCAAAGTATGTCACTATAAAAAAAAATCAATGGATTACAAAGGGAGGGCAGTAAGAAAAGAAATTAGGGACCAAAAAGCCACAAGACATGGAGAAAACAGATGACAAATCAGCAATAGTAAATCCTTCCATATCAATAATTACTTTAAATATGAATAATCCAACTCACTAGTCAAAAGACATATTGACTGAATGGATTTTTTTTAAAAATCTAACACTCTGCTGCACACAAGAGACTCATTTTAGATCCAACACATAAGCTGAAATGGAAAGGATGGATAAAATATTTCATGTAAATAGTAACCACAAGAGAGCAGGGGTACCTATAATGGTATCAGATAAAATAGACTTTCAATGAAAAATCGTCACAAGAGACTAGGAAGGATAATATATAACGATTAAAGAGTCAATTCACCAAGATATGATGATTATAAATATGTATGCACTAAACATCAGAACTCTTAAATATACAAAGCAAACATTAACAATTGAAGAAATAGACAGCACTGCAGTAATACTAGGAGACTTCAATAATCTGCTTTCAATAATCGATACGACAACCAGACAGAAGATCAATCAGGACAACAGAAGACTTGAACAACACTACAGACCAATTAGATGGAAAAGACACATACAGAACTCTCCACTCAATTCCTATCAGAATCTCAATATATCTTTGCAGAAACAGAAAAAAAAAAAAAATACTCATCCTTAAATTAATATGGAAAATCAAGAGACCTTGAAAAGCCAAATCAATCTTGAAAACAAACAATAAAGTTGAAGAACTCACACTTTCTGACTTCAAAATTTACTACAAAGCTACAGTAATCAAAAGATGGTACTAGCATAAAGACAGACATATGGAACCATGGAACAGAATTGAGAACCTAAATAAAACCTTTGTGTATGTGGATAGATGATTTCTGACAAGGGTGCCAAGACCATTTAATGGGGGAAAGGACGTTCTTTTCATCAAATGTTGCTGGAAAAACAGGATGTCCATATACAAAAGTATGAAGTTAGACTCTTACCTTACACCGTATACAAAAATCAACTCAAAATGTATCAAAGATCTACACACAGGCCTACAACTATAATTCTCTTGGAAGAAAACATAGGAGAAAACGTTGTAACATTGAATTTGGCAATGATTTCACAGGTAAAACACCAAAAGTACAGGCAATAAAAACAACAACAACAAAAAACAGATGAATTAGACTTCATTAAAATTATTGTTTGTCCATCAAAGGATACTATCAACAGAGTAAAAAGGCAACCCACACAACAGGAGAAAATACAGTTGGCCCTCTGTATCCATGGGCTTCTCATCTGTGGATTCCACCAACAACAGATTGAAAACATTTGGGAAAAAACCGTCTGTACTGAACACGTACAGACTTTTTTTCTTGTAAATTATTCCCTAAATAATACAGTATAATAATGATTTACATAATAATTACATTGTATTAGGTATTATAAGTAATGCAGAGATTAAAGTATATGTGAGGATGTGTATAGATTATATGCAAATACTACGCATTTAATAACAGGGACATAAGCATCTGCAGATTTTAGTATCTGTAGGGGGTCCTGGAACCAACCCCCATAAATACTGAGGGACAACTGTATTTGCAAATCACATATATAATAAGTGACAAATAACCAGAATATGGAAAGAACTATAACCCAATAAAAAAAATTTAATGTACAAAGAACTTCCAAGATAAACAAATGGACAAAAAGTACGTGAAATGATGTTCAACATCACTAATTGTTAGGAAAATGCAGATCAGACCACAATGAGAAACTACTTTACATACATTGGGAAGGCCATTATTTGATTTTAGCCAAAAGGCTGAGAAGCAATAAGATGGCCATTATCAAAAAACAGAAAGCAAAAAGTGTTGATAAGGATGTGGAGAAACTAGAACATTTGTACATTGCCAGTGGGAATATAAAATGGTATTGCCATGGAAAACAGTATGGTAGTTCCTAAAAAAATTAAACATAAAACCATTATATGATCCAGCAATTTTACTTCTGGTATACACCCAAAGAATTGAAAGCAGGGACAAGAACAGATATTTTTACACCCATGTTCATAGCAACATTAGTCACAATACCCAAAAGGTGAAAACAACCAAAATGGTCACTGACAGATGAATGAACAAACAAAAGGTGGTATATACTTATAATGAAATATTATTCAGCCCTAAAAAGGGAATGAAATTCTGATACCTGCCACAGCATGGATGAACTTTGCAGACATTATGCTAAGCGAAATAAGTAAAGACCTGAAATAAGTAAAGGCTCAAAAGGACAAATATTATATTACTCCACTTATACGAAGCACTTGGAATAGTCAAATTCTTAGAGACACAACGTAGAAGAACACCAGGCGCGGTGGCTCACGTCTGTAATCCCAGCACTTTCAGAGGCCAAGGTGGGTGGATCACCTGAGGTCAGGAGTTCGAGACCAGCCTGACCAACATGGAGAAACCTAATAAAAATACAAATTTAGCAGGGCATGGTGGTACATGCCTGTAATCCCAGTTACTCAGGAGGTTGAGGCAGGATAAAACTGCTTGAACCCAGGAGGCGGAGGTTGTGGTGAGCCGAGATTGCGTCACTGCACTCCAGCCTGGGCAACAAGAGCAAAATTCCATCTCAAAAAAGTAGAAGAGTGGTTATCAGAGGCTTAAGGAAGTACAAAATGGGAAATTGTTATTTAATGAGTACAGAATTTCAGTTTGGAATGATTACAAAGTTCTGGAGATGGAGAGTGGTGATGGTTACACGATGACGTGAATGTGCCTAATCCCACTAAAGTATACACTTAAAAAATAAAGTAGTAAATTTTATGTTATATATATTTTACCACAATACAAAACAAAGGAAAGGGAAAAGAAAGAAATGAAACCACTAGTGGTCTAGTTACCTCTTGGGAACATTCTGGAAAAAATTTGTGCTAACGACAGAAACGGAAGGAAAAAGTTTTAATTCTCCTTTAAACTTTAATAGGTAAATTTAGAGATTATCGTGGGGCTACACGTTTGAGTGAGTTTCTAGGTATGGGGCATACCTCTTGTTTCCTCCCACTGAGGAGGAAACCCTTTGCTCTTAGTCAAGGGTAATAAATCATATAGTTACATACCTGTGTTGTCTTGTTTGTACTACTCATTGGCATACTGTCTGAAAGAAATCTTTTTTTTTTTTTTTTTTTTTGAGGTGGAGTATCATTCTGTCACCCAGGCTGGAGTGCAGAGGTGTGATCTCAGCTTACTGCATCCTCTGTCTCCCGGGTTCAAGTGATTCTCCTGCCTCCGCCTCCAGAGTAGCAAATTGTGCTACTTTATCATTTTTAGAGGTTTCACACTTATACTTCAAGATGCTCTATTAATGTAATTGTCAACATGTAAATACCATGTATGTGTATGTGCATATATATATATACGTGTGTGTGTGTGTGTGTGTGTGTGTGCGCGCGCGCGCACGTGCATGTATAAAAATAAAAAATTTAAAAAAAAAACTGAAAAGCAAGCTGGGTGTGGTGGTGTATCCTTATAGTCCCAGCTCCTCTGGAGGCTGAGGTCGGGGAACTGCTTGAGCCCAGGAGTTTTAGGCCAGCATGGAGAACCTAGCAAGACTCAATCTCTAAATTTTTAACTGAAAAACAAACTAAACATGTCCTAGAGTTTTGAAAAGGATAGACATTCTAGTCACATAGATGTTTCTTATAACTCTTCTTTATAAGGTGAAATAATTACATTAAATCATAATTCACTAAAGGCATTCCTGTGGAAAGGTGAAATGACAAGTTCTAAATACATTCCTTTCTGATGGCTTACTTAACACAGAAGTTAGAAAGTTAGTTAGCTTATCTATCAACTTGTCTCTCTTACGTACCAGAAGCCTCAAGCCAATCTTTGGCAAGTGCTAGACTGTAGTCAGTTGGAGACTGCATTTTCTACAAAAATGTCAAGTACCAAACTGCAATGTTGATGAAAAAGAAACCTATATATGATACCAAATATGCAAGAAGCAGAGTTCAATTTCACAATGTTCAGTAGTGAAACTTGAATAGCTGGTCAGCTTACTCAGAAAAGCATCTCCTGCCACATAGGTTGGACCACTAGCTAGCATGCTTATAAGCAAAAGCCTTAAATGATAGGAATAGAGAATCAGAGGAGTTAATCATAAAGCAGCCTGTGGAACTAGTATTGTTAGTACATTAAAAAACTATAGTTGGGGAAAAAAAAAACACTTCACAGAGAAATAAGAACAAAATTATAATCCCAACTCTGCCACGAACTAACTTTGGACGAAACACTTAACCCACATGAGCCTCAACTTGTTCATCTATAAAATAGAAGAATTTCAGATTAGGGAGTTTTAAGATTTCTTCCATCTCTAAAATATTACACTTCTGGGATTTAATTATTATTAAACCAAATCAGAAACTTCAAGAGAGACCATTAGTAACAGAGAGGAAATTGAACATAATAAACTGTGAGATGATCACTTCTTGTATTAAAATTTAAAACTCTGTATTAAGTGAGCAACATGTCAAAATCCAGTTTATAGCAAAGCTTAACCTGTCTGCTGAATTCACTTACAAAAGTCTGTGCACATTTAAAGGAAAGTGACCTGATATCACCCAACATTAGGTAACAGCAAAAGGGTGTGGCTCAGAAAATGCACTTAACCATATGTAGAAAGCAATGAGGGACTGGGGAAAACCCTTTTGTTGCTGTAAAATTACTACAAGAATTAACATGTAGTTTCATTCAGTCAAGGCTGAGCACAATTTCAACACATTAACAAGAAAATGAAGATCAGTCTTCCTTGGAACCACAGCTTCCTATTACTGAACAAAATCACCTCCCAAACTAGGAAACAAACAAAGCAAAACTACCAATTCTACAGTGTTTATCCAGAAGCTTAAAATTTCATAAGCTTTTGGTCCAATAATTCTATTTCTACAGTTCTATACCAAGGAAACCTACAAACAGGGAAAAAAAAAAAACAAAACTTTATGCCTAAGAAAATCTATCATAGGGTTATTTATGAAAAAGAAGAAATTAGAACCAATATAAATTTAACCAAAAAAGGAGTGGTTAAATAAAGCTATAGTATTTAATGGAATAATAAAATTCAGCCATTAAAAACAGACTATGTAGGAACATTGAAAAGTTTTGAAGTGTTGTGAGGCCAAAAAAAAAAAAAAAGAAAGAAAAAAGATACAGAATTACATATACAATACAATTCGAGCTGTGTTTAAAATAAATAAAACGTGGAGAAAAAGAGACTAGAAGCAAATTCATGTTAACTTTAGTTTTGTATAACTGATAGGACTATGGGTAAAGTTTCATACTTTTCTGTTTTCCAAATTTTATTTAATGATTATGTTTTATTTCAAATAATGTTTAAAAAATTGAATGTAAAATAAATTATTTTATAAATCTTCAAAATATCCCTCTAAGGTACATAGAGTATAAGTCAAGGTTATATAGCATTGGAAACCTTGGAAATGCCCTGAAGTCTTTTTAAAATGCAATGGATTTTAAAGGAAATCCTCCAAAGGAATATTTTTTGTTTTCTTAAATCCTGGAGGATCTTGAGAAGTTAATTCTACGATTCTTACTTTTTAAAATGTAATTCCTAAGGTAAGAGAGGATTAAATCATGGATAGAAGACACTACATAACATCAACAACATGGCTGAACGACATGATACTTCTTAGGTATGCCATGAGTCTTCTAGCAACAAGTATATCTAGATATTAGGAAAATAAAATAATTTATCTAGGATCTCTGTCAGTTGATGAACAAGGCCAAAACCTAACTCATTTTCTCAATGACCATTCTCGTGGTATAGAAACTAGACTTTGATATGGTAGTTTATAAGCCAAGAGTTGAAGCTTATGTTTTTAAAATGACAGTGCTTAGTTTTCTTTTTAAATTGAAAGCTACCTAAAAGCCTGGAACTTGCCAGCACACACTCAAGCCCCAGGCACTATTAAATTACGCATTCTTCTTGCTACCTGTTTTTCCAGGTTTTTTTTTTTTTTTTTTTTCAATTTTGTGTACATCAAGATCTACAGGCACATACCTACATACATGTGTTGCCCCTATTTTTTAGCCCCATATCTGTTTCCTTTGAGATGTGACTACTTAAAATAGTATAAATGCAGACTTTCTGAAAGGCTTCTCTTAGTAAAAATAACTTTTAAGATATAACTTACAGAAGAAATTTATTTTTAAAAATTATTTTCACCTATACTTTAAGTAAAATGTCTCCAATTATGACATGATAGTGTAAGTGCTATTATCCCTACTCTCTTTACCTTTTACTTTTACCATTTCAACTCTGAGTAGGTTATCTTCAAATTTTAAAAAATGTCCCCACTGTGTTATTTTTCACATATTACTCATCTTTAGTCTTATCTTCACACGTTATCCAACTTCAGAAGCCCATAAAATCTTCTGTTTTTCTGTAACTGATAGAGATGGGCGGAAAGTGCAAAAGAAAGAATAATAAATGGGAAATAGATAAAGTTGTCAATATTTCTTTGAAGCTTCATAAAATTTTATGAAAGTCTTATAAAACCACAATCTTTTCTATTTTATAAGCCATTACCTCAAGAGCCGCTATCAAATACTCAGTAAAACACCCAAAATTAGGAAATATGTTATATAATACCTTTTAGAATACACAGTATTTTAAAATCACACTGTAGAATCCAAATGATGACCCACAGTTTGCAATTTTTCATTGGAGGAACCCTCAGATGCTTCTAAATTTCAATTACCATCCTGTTGTTTCTTTGCCTCTTAATGCTTATTATTTCTTGACTAGTTTTTATGAATATCATATCAAAATTTTGATGATCAAGTCAGGTAAGTATACAGTTCTCTTATGTATCTATGTGCAGTACATTTTAAACTATTTTGTTTCACTATTTTTAAGTACTTAAAAATAATAAAGATACAAATGTTAAGTCAATTACTTCTTACTCTGCTTAAACATTATTTTAATTATTTTTATTTGTTTATTTGCAGGAAATCAGAGATGGTGGTTCTCTCAGAATGATTCACTTTGGTCTGGTGTAAACATTAAGAAAAAAAGAAACCCGCCTTCTTCATACCTAAACTTTTTCATGGCCTGATACAGACTTAATATCCCCCGTGTGGATTTTTAACAAGAGACAGTATGAATTGTATAAATTAGTTAAGAGTTTTGAGTGTTTTCAAAATAAAGTTTTATTATTTCAAAAACATGCAGCATAACAGCAAAGTGATCCTAAGTAAAAGTCCTTAACCTACTTATTTTCAATAATGTAAAATTTTGAAAGTATCTTAAATTGTACATTGATTAGGTGCTACAAAAATAGAATATTTAAACTTTGTTCTCCCAGGTACTTTAAAAAAGGGGCAGTAGGGGGCAGGCGTAGTGCTCACGTCTGTAGTCCCAGTGCTTTAGGAGGCCAAGGCTGAAGGATCACTTGAGCCCAGGAGTTCAAGAATAGCCTGTGCAACATAGTGAAACGCTGTCTCTAGAAAATATTTTAAAAATTAGCCAGGCATGGTGGTACATGCTTGTGAAGCTGAGGCAGGAGAACTGCTTGAGCCCAGGAGTTCAAGGCTACAGTGAGCTGTGATCACGCCACTACATTCTAACCTGGGCAACAGACCTGTCTCCAAAAAAGAAAGAAAGAAAGAAAGTCCTCTTCTGCTCTTGTTTACATTATTAATTTACATTACAAATACAGTACTTGTTATGCAAATTTTCAGCCCAGACCCACTGTTAGAAGACAATTCTCCATGGTTCTCTCAAATTACTGTTATGAGTAATTTGCCCTGACTGCCCCTTAGAATGCAGATACAGTTTCCCTCTGGAGAAAGGGGCAGGCATGCTTATCAACTATTATACGAGATTTGAGTTCTTTAAGCTCAGAATGCCTCTCCTTTACACTGCCCATTGAGTGTGCAGGTGTCATCTAGCCCTCTTTTTTTTTTTTTTTTTTTTTTAGATCCATCTAGCCCTCTTAACATTGCTCTATAGGAGTAGGGCTCAGAGAATCCATGAAAAAAAAAAGAAAAGAAAAAAATGCCTATACCCTGGTTACTATCATTTGTCTCTGACTTAGGAGTCTCATGTCTTCTAACAGCATCCATGAAACTATAGTGTGGTAACTTGTAAGCTACTAAGTAGGGTAAAATCTCATACCCTTCACAGTTATCGACACCCATTCTTTAGCAGATCACTGATATTTCACAATTATAGACATCTATAGGCCAGGCGCGGTGGCTCATGCCTGTAATCCCAGCACTTTGGGAGGCCGAGGTGGGCTGATCACGAGGTCAGGAGATCGAGACTATCCTAGACAACACAGTAAAACCCCGTCTCTACTAAAAATAAAAAATAAAAAAATTAGCCAGGCGTGGCGGCATGCACCTGTAGTCCCAACTACTTGGGAGGTTGAGGCAGAATGGCATGAACCCGGAGGGCAGAGGTTGCAGTGAGCCGAGATTATGCCACTACACTCCAGTCTGGGCGACACAGTGAGACTTAGTCTCAAAAAAAAAATATATATATATAGACATTTTATAATAATCAACATTGTTTAACATTAGACAATAATTACATTATATAATTAAATCTTAAAGTTCAAAGTTAATCAGACTTAAGGCTTTTATACTTCAAATTTTTCTTTCTACTTCCCATTTATCTGTACCTCTTCCAGAGGATATGACAAAAAAAGGTGAAACTCAAATTAGATTTTTCATTTTGTTATTGCGCTGAAAAAATTTTAATAATGCATAACATATAAGCCAAACTGAGTCACCAGCAAATTTTCATTCTCCTATTCTCAACCTTCTTTATCACACAGATTATCAAAAGTTAACTAATTTTTAGAGAAAAAATTGTATTTAAAAAAATAGGGTGTTGTCGAGATTGCAAAATTTTCTCCAGATTTTCTGGGTAAATAGTCATTAACCCAAAATACCATTCCTGTGAGATATTAAAGGTAAAATATGGATACTGATATATCTATGTTGTTCTACATAATGATAATAATAATAAATGTTTGTCAATTATCTAGGTGAAAATTAAATCATAGTTCTTAAAGTACCCATTTTCCCCACTTCACATACCTCTAGAAAAATTAAATGTACAGAAAACCAAGTTTAGATAGTAAGAATATATTATGAATGATCTTTGATAATGTCCATGATTTATAAGTGCTATTATTTCCCAGATGTTGTAAATCTGAGAATGTTTATTAAACATTACAGTAAATTGATATTCCTGCTTTGCTAGAACCTGAAAGGATTATGAAGGGGCTACCATAGCTATAAAGTAAGAAGAGTGGTATAGGCAGGAACAGCTAGGCAGTATCTCTCCTAGCACTGACAGGTTCACCGGTTGTCCTTCAGGAAGAGACCCATGAGCTTTTTCAATTATTTTCCACATTTCTCAGATCTGAAGTAATTTCCACAGTAATTTATATTCACGATCACATTGTGTCTTATTGCTAGAATAAACTTTGTTTGGAATGCTAATGTCTAAAAGTTTTTGCTTCATTAAAAGGCTATGTAACCAAAACTTGGTATTATACTTTCTTCTTACTATCTTGAAATGTTTGTTAAGGAGTTAAAATTATACCACTCTCTACTGAGAGTTTGATCATTGCTACAACACACATAGCCCTGTACCAGACACTGTACATAGGGATTCTCAATGAAAAGTCCTCCAAAATTCAGTGAGGAAGATATACCATCATCATCATCCCCACTCTATCGATGAAGAAACCTGATGAACCTTCTAGCACCAGGTTTCACCTAGAAAGGACACAGGGGCCTGGCCTTCCCTCCCACAATGTGCCAAGTGGAGTTTGAGCTGGCCCGCACTGCCCTCAAGCAGCTGAAGGGTACTGTGTGCGATCAGGAGAAAACTACTGGTGTATAGCTTCTACAAACAGCCCGCCCAGAGTGACTGCAACATTCCTGCCCCTTCAGCCTCAGATGTGAAAGCCAAGGCCAAGTAGGAGGCATGGAATGTGAACAAAGGGATGTTTAAGATGGACACCATGAGGATCTATGTTGCCAAAGTGGAAAAGCTGAAGAAGAATGAGGCTGGCTAAGGACACATTAGCAGACACAAGGAAGCAGCACGGCTCCTCTAGTACAGAATGCTCTTTAAAAACTTTGGTGACTGAAATGTCCTGAAACAATAGCAAGTTTAGCTGAGACATCAATAAATCACTTAAACTGCAAGACAGTGACTGTCTACTGCTGGAAAAGAGAAACACAGGGACTGTGAGTGCTCGGGAGGTGTCCAAATATACAAACTGGTTTTTTGTATGGTTTTGAGTGGAGTTCCCAGCTTTCCTATTTTAAGAGTTAGGTAGGCATTTAGCAGGAGTAGAGGTGTTAGGGGGAAAATGTGCTGTGGAAATGCCCAAGGGCTGAAGTCAGTGAGACCATTCTCCAGTGACAGCCTCTTGGGAGGCTGAGGCTCCAACCGTTTACCTCTTCAGGGTTGATTCACTAATAACCCAATACTACAGAGGGGAAAGGGACTCTATCCCCCCAAAAAGCTGAAGTCAAGTCCAAAAGCCCCCATTGGCACGCAGGTCCTAAGAAGTTAATGCTTTTAGGGAGACCAAGCTTTTAGTGATAATATAGTGAAACAATTGATGCAGCACAACACAGCAGTTGAGAAACAATGGAGCCCGTAGTGTCAAAATACCAGCCTCAGAAAGACTCACCTACAGCCTAGCAACCAAAATTTTTTTGAGGTTATTCTGTACCTAACCCTGGTTTCTGCTTGGGGATGTTTGTGGAACAATATGCATATGTATGTATATGTGGGATTTGTTACAAGAACACAGCATACCCCTTGACCTAAGCAAGAGCCAGAGTATCTAAGCCCAACTTTTACTCCTCACTATTATCGTGGAGGCATCATTGCACAGCCAATATGCCTGGTGGCTGGAGTATAGACTGCTAAATGGTATTCAGCGAAGCAGGTCTACAATGACATGAGATTTCCTGGTACTTTTTCCTTAATTAAAAATTATATTCATAGATCATGACATCAGGTCAGTTCCAGTTCTGGCTGGGAACAATAATAGAAACAACAACCGTAAATACTTCAGAGAGGAGACCGAGGCGCGGTGGCTCATGCCTGTAATCCCAGAACTTTGGGAGGCCAAGGTGGACAGATCACGAGGTCAGGAGATCGAGACCATCCTGGCTAACACGGTGAAACCCCATCTCCACTAAAAATACAAAAAAAATTAGCTGGGTGTGGTGGCACGTGCCTGTAGTCCCAGCTACTTGGGAGGCTGGGGCAGGAGAATCACTTGAATTCAGAAGGCAGAGGTTGCAGTGAGCCAAGATCGTGCCACTGGTCTCCAGCCTGGGCGACAGAGTGAGACTCTGTCTCCCCCCAAAAAAAAAAAAGGCTTCAGACAACAAAGGCAACGAAACCTCACCATGTATCTTCAGGATATTCTGTGCACATATACATATTTGCAGGGAGTTACTATAGACAAAGTATATTATTTAAGAATGAAGTCTACCCAGGGCATCACAACAACTAAAGAACTATTTCTTGTAACTATAGACTGGGCAAGACCCACAGTGTAGAACAGCAGTGCTGTTCTGTCTTCTTTGTAGGATGTTATGAAGACATTTTGATGCTTTTAGGATCATGATTCATGTTAAATGTAAATTAATAGTAAAAATAACAATATATTTTGCTCCAAAATATGGTAACCACTTAGAAGCTATAATATATAGCCATACCACTCTTCAAATCATAGAACCTAAAAAGTAAAATTGTGCTATAATTAGGACAGTAGAAACTAACTGTAAGATAGATTTAAAAAGGAGAAACAATAGGATTTATATATGTGTATTTCCTTATGATGTGGTTACCTATAGGATACAGGGGAAATGGGACTGATGAAGATGGGGTAGGAGCAAGATTTTTCTACGGATACTGTGAAAAGTAAAAGAAAATCTCAGGACTCACTAACGAAAAAACTTACACCATTTTAGCATATTAACTATTTAAGTTAATATAGCACTTCAAAAACAGCAGGTGAAAAAAAAGATCACTATGACATTCATGCTGGTTCCTAAGGTAAGAAATGAAATTCCTACATAAAAGATGCAACATTCTTATCATCGAGGACAAAAAGCTGAGGCCAAAGGAATTCTGTACAAACAAACCTAGTTATACCAACCCTTATCTTCCTGGCTACTTACGTACACAATTAACTATCCTAGCCTAATCCCCTTTGCCTTATCACATTTTCCCAACTTACTATTCTTTGTCCAATTCAGTATTTAAGTAATTGACTCTAACAGCTTCTTCAGTTCTTCATTCCTTTATGATGGCTCCCATGCCACATAAAACTTGTATTGAATAAATGTGCGTGCTTTTCTCCTGTTAATTTAACTTATATCAGTTTAGCTGTTGGGCCCAGTCAGGACCCTAAGAGAATGGAGGTAAAGTTTCACTATCTCTACATTAGTAAAGACTGTCAAATTTACAACCAAGACTTTATTTTAAAACATACTAACTGGCCAGGCTCGGTGGCTCATGCCTGTAATTCCAGCACTTTGGGAGGCTGAGGTGGGCAGATCACCTGAGGTCAGGGTTCAAGAACAGCCTGGCCAACATGGCGAAACCCCATCTCTACTAAAAATACAAAAATTAGTTGGGCATGTGGTGCATGCCTGTAGTCCCAGCTACTCAGGCAGGCTGAGGCAGGAGAATCGCTTGAACCCGGGAGGTGGAGGTTGCAGTGAGCCAAGATTGTGCCACTGCACTCTAGGCTGGGTGACAGAGGGAGACTCTGTATCAAAAAAAAAAAAAGTTACTAATTAACTATATTATTTAAAAATATATATATACACACAGACATACAGACCAATGGAACAAATACAGAGCCGAGAAATAAACCTTAGAGTATATGGTCAAATTATTTTTGATAAGGGTGCCAAGACCATTAAATGGGGAGGGAAAGGACAGTCTTTTCAACAAATGCTGCTGCTGGGAAAACTGGATATCCGCAAAAGAATGAAGTTGGACCCTTACCTTATGCCATATACAAAAATAACTCAAAATTGATCAAAGACCCAAACACATAAGACCTAAAAATATAAAACTCTTAGAAGAAAACAGAAGGAAAACTTCATTACGTTTGATTTGGCGATGATTTCTTGGATATTACACAAAGCCCAGCAACAAAAGTAAAAATGGATAAACTGGACTCCAAATCAAAAACTTCTGTGCATCAAAGGACACTATCAGCAGATTGAAAAAGCAGTCTATGAAATGGAAGAAAACATTTGCAAATCATATCTGATAAGGGCTTAATATCTAGACCATATAAAGAACTCCTACAACTCATACAAAAAATAGCAAAATATTTTTAAATGGGCAAAGAACTTGAACAGACATTTCTCCAAAGAAGATATACAAATGGCCAATGAGCACATGAAATAATGCTCAATACTGCTAATGTAGTCGCTAGTGGAAATGAAAATCAAAACCACAATCACATACTACTTTACATACCTTAAGATGGCTATTACATTATAAAAGGAAGAAAGAAAATAACAAGTGTTAGCAGGGATGTGGAACATTTATACACTGTTGGTAGAAAGTTAAAATTGCACGGCCACTACAGAAAACAGTACGTCGATTCGTCAAAAAATGGAAAATACAATGATCATATGATCCAACAATTCCACTTCCAGTATATACCCAAAAGAATTGAAAGTAGTGACTCAGATATTTGTACACCCATGTTAATAACAGTATTGTTATTCACAATGGCCAAAAGGCAAAACGAACCCAAATGTCCACTGACAGATACATAAACAAAATGTGGTGTATATCTGTAGGCGCGCGCGCGCACACACACACACACACACACACACACACACAAGAACATTGAGCCTTAAAAAGGCAGTAAATTGTGACACATGCTACCACATCCATGAACCTTGAATATATTATGCTAAGGGAAATAAGTTAGTCACAAAAAGACAAATATTGTATGATTCCACCTATATGAGGTATCCAAAGTAGTCAAATTCATAAAAACAAAAAGTAGAAAGGTAGTTGCCAGGGGATAAGGGGAGAGGAAAATTGTGAGTTGTTATTTAATGGGTAGAGAGTTCCAGTTTTGCAAGATGAAAAAAGTTCTGGAGGTTGGTTGCACAGCAGTGTGAATATACATAGCCCACTAAGCTGTACACTTAAAATGGGTAAGATGGCAAATTATATGTTATGTGTATTTATCACAATTTTTAGAAATATATATGTAACATACAGTTTTTCCTTAATATGACTTTGAAGACTCTGAAATTCACTGAGATCCGCTATCTCCTAAAATAACTCCAAAAAAAGCTGCCTTTCAGAAGTAGCAAGATTTTGCTAAGAATATTTCTATGTTTAATAATCTACAACTATAACCCTAGTTACATAACTACCAATTTGCTTTTTTTTTTTTAAATCATGGAAGAAAATCCAAAAGAATTCACAAGAAAACTGGAATAAGCAATTATAGCAAGGCTGCAGGATACAAAGCTAATATACAAAGGTCTATTGCTTTCCTATATACCAGCAATGAACAAGTGGAATTTGAAATAAAAAACACATTATCATTTACATAAGCACCAAAAAATTGAAAGGTATAAATCTAACAAAATATTTACAATATCTGTATGAGAAAAACTATAAGTAAATTGGAAGATATTTCATATTCATAGGTAGGAAGACTTAATATTATCAAGACATCAGTTTTTCCAACTTGATCTATAAATTCAATGCCATCCCAATCAAAATCCCAGCATGTTATTTCATAAATATGAACAAACCGATTCTAATGTTTATATGGAGAGGCAAAAGACTCAGAATAGCCAACACAATATTGAAGGGGCATAAAGTTAGAGGACTGACACTACTCAACTTAAAGACTTACTGTAACACTACAATAATCAAGACAGTGTGGTACTGGTGAAGGACAAATAGGTCAATGGAATACAAAAGAGAGCACAGAAACAGAGCCACTAAATATGGTCACCTAATCTTTGACAAAGGAGCAAAGGCAATACACTGTAAAAAAAAATAAAAATAAAAATAAATAAA
>NW_012103221.1:1052624-1113864 GCF_000951045.1 Mandrillus leucophaeus
TTTTCAATAAATTATATTGGAACAATGGACACCCACATGCAAAAGATGAATCTAGGCCGAGCGTGGTGGCTCACGTCTGTAATCCCAGCACTTCGGGAGCCCGAGGTGGGAGGATCACCTGAGGTCAGAAGTTCGAGACCAGCCTGGCCAACATGATGAAACCCCATCTCTACTAAAAAAAAAACAAAAATTAGCTGGGCGTGGTGGCAGACACCTTAATCCCAGCTACTTGGGAGGCAGAAGCAGGAGAACTGCTTGAACCTGGGAGGCGGAGGTTGCAGTGAGACGAGATCAAGCCATTTCACTCAAACCTGAGGGACAAGAGCGAGATTTCTCTTACCAAAAAAAAAAAGAAAAAAAAAAGATGGATTTAGAGGAAGACCTTTATAAAGAATTAACTCAAAATGTATCATAAGCTTCAATGTAGAACACAAAACTATAAAGCTCCTAGAAGATAACAGGAGAAAACCTAGATGACTTTAGATTTGGTGTTGACTTTTTGGATGTGACACTGAAGACATGACTTATAAAAGAAGAGTCAATAAACTGGATTTCATTAAAATTAAACATTTCTGCTCTACAAAAGACACTGCCAAGAGAATGAAAACATGGTCACAGACTAGGAGAAAATATTTGCAATAGACCTATCTCATAAAGGACTGTTATCCAAAATATACAAAGAATTCACAAAACTCAAAAAGAAGAAAACAACCCAATTAAAAAATGGACCACCATCCTGGCTAACACGGTGAAACCCCATCTCTACTAAAAATACAAAAAATTAGCCGGGCATGGTGGCAGGCACCTGTAGTCCCAGCTCCTCAGAAGGCTGAGGCAGGAGAATGGCGTGAACCTGGGAGGCGGAGCTGGCAGTGAGCTGAGATCACACCACTGTACTCCAGCCTCGACGACAGAACGAGACTCCGTCTCAAAAAAAAAAAAAAAAATGGACCAAAAACCTTAACAGACACCTCACCAAAGAAGACATATAGATGCCCAAAAAAAAGAAAGCATATGAAAAGATGCTCCACGTCATATGTCAAGAGGGAAATGCAAATTAAAACAAGAAGATAACCACTGTACACTTATTAGAATGGCCAAAATCCAGAACACTGATAGCACCAAATGCTGACAAGGAGGTGGAACAAGAACTATCATTTATTGCACATGGGAACACAAAATGGTACAGGCAGTTTGGACGAAAGTTTGGTGGTTTCTCAACAAAACAAGACATACTCTTACCATATATATCATTCAGCAATTGAGGTCCTTGGTATTTATCCAAAAGAGTGGAAAATTTATGTCCACACAAAAATCCGCACATGGATGTTTATCAAAGTTTTATTCATAAGTAACAAAATTTGGAAGCAATCAAGATGCCCTTCAGTAGGTGAATGGATAAACTGTAGTACATCCAAATAATGGAATATTATTCAACACTAAAATAAATTAGCTATCAAGCCATGAAAAAACATGAAGAAACCTTAAATGCATAATACCAAGTGAAAGAAGTCAATCTGAAATGGCTACATAATGTATGATTCCATCAGTATGACATTCTGGAAAAAGGGGATTCTGGAAAACTATGAAGACAGTAAAAAGATCAGTGGGTTCCAGGGGTTACAGGAAAAGGAGGGATGAATAGGTGGAGCACAGAGGATTCTTAGTGCAGTGAAACTATTTTATATACTATAGAGTAGATACAGCTCATCACACATTTGTCAAGATCCAGAGAATGTACAACATCAAGAGTAAACCCTAATATAAGCTATGGACTTTGGGTGATGATGTATCAATGGAGAGTCATCATCTGTAACAAATACACCATTCTGGTGGGGGATGTTGATAGAGGGGAAGCTATTGTATGTGTGGGGACAGTACATATATGGGAAATCTCTGTACCTTCCTCTCAACTTTGTTGTAAACTTAAAACTGCTCTAAAAAAATTAGGTCTTGCCAGGCGCGGTGGCTCATGCCTGTAATCCCAGCACTTTGGGAGGCCGAGGTGGGTGGATCACAAGGTCAGGAGTTCAAGACCAGCCTGGTCAATATGGTGAAACCCCATCTCTACTAAAAATACAAAAAATAGCTGGGTGTGGTGGCATGCGCCTATAGTCCCAGCTACTCGGGAGGCTGAGGCAGGAGGATCGCTTGAACCTAAGAGGCAAAGGTTGCAGTGAGCCGAGATCATGCCACTGCACTCCAGCCTGGGCGACAGAGCGAGACTCTGTCTAAAAAAAAAGTTAGGTCTTATAAAAAATAAGTCATGAAGTTTACCACTCGGGAGGCTGAGGCAGGAGGATTGCTTGAACCCAGGAGGTGGAGGTTGCAGTGAGCCAAGATCATGCCACTACACTCCAGCCTGGGTGACAGAGCAAGACTGTCCAAAACAAAAAAATTAGGTCTTATTAAAAAAAAAAGTCATGAAGTTTAAAATACAATTCATTTTAAAAATCAGATTTTAACAATCTAGTTCAGTATTCTACTTTTATTCTCAACTTTTTGAAAAAAGCAGTATTCCTTTATCCTCTCACAATTATTCTAACATAAATTACATAATATTGTTCATGTGTTATGTAAAAGTTTATTAATACTTTTAACTTTTTTTTTTTTTTGAGACCGAGTCTTGCTTTGTCACTCAGGCTGGAGTGCAGGGGCATGACCGCAGCTCACTGCAGCCTCACTTCCCAGGCTCAGGCAGTTCTCCTGCCTTAGCCTCCTGAGGGGCTGGGACTATAGGTGCATGCCACCACACCTGGCTTATTTTAAATTTTTTATAGAGACAGAGTCTCAACTATGTTACCCAGGCTGGTCTTAAACTCCTGAACTCAAACTATCCTCATGCCTCAGCCTCCCAAAGTGCTGGGATTACAGGCTTGAGCCACTGTGCCCACCTATTTATTTTCAACTTTTTAATTAATTTTTTATGTTAATACTTCTGCTCTACAGCTGAACTATTTACCTAAATATGACACATTTAAACTCTTTCATACAACCTCCTGTTAGGACAAAAACACAGTGCTTTACTTTATTTAAATTTCCTTTAACTATTAAATATACATTAATTTCAAACTATAATCCTCACTGCTATCTTTATTTTTCACACTCCCTTTTAACATTCATTTATATGCATATAATTTTACCTATTTCATTGAAAACCATATAAGCAAATGGAGTAATGTTCTCAGAGTATTAACTATTTTGTTTAAATGCAAAAGTTTATCTGTATTTGTTTGATGAGAAAATTTAAGTTTAAAATAACGCAAAAACTTTTATATAAAAATACAAAATTATCCTCATTGAGTAACTTTAACACACTTTAACTCTAATAAAGTGGGAAGAATCACAGAATATTATATTTAATTGTTCTATTTCACCACATAAGCTATCACAGATATCTTTTCCATGAATCCTTATGAAACTCTGAGAAAAACGCATGATTATGAGGTTTATTTAAATTTAATTTGGAGAATTACACAATCAGTCAAGAAGCATGCATTCTTCATTCTACATAAAATAATGAAATGGTTACTTATCCATGAAATTTTTTTGGTGAATTACAGTCATATTTCTATCAGGTCAAGTGACAATCTACATATGAGAGATTAATCTGACACAAGACAGTGAAGCTTAATCCTTTAGTATATCATAATCTACTTACTCTGTATGCTAGAAGAATTTCAGATTTTAAAATTACACAGGAAGTAATGCTAAATATGTACATAGAACAAAAGAAATTTTCCTAAAATATTTAGTTTAAATGTCTACATAGGATGAATGGACTGATTTTAAAAAGTGAAATACAATACTTATTTAATTTTATGGGGTAGAATTAAAATCATCATTTGATAACATTTTATAATTTTTTTTTAACTTTTTAAAACTTTTGAGGGTACAGAGTAGTTGTATATATTACAGGGTACATGAGATGTTTCGACACAGGCATGCAATGTGAAATAAGCACGTTTGTATAATGGGGTATGTATCCCCTCAAGCATTTATCCTTCGAGTTACAAATAATCAAATTACATTCTTTAGGTTATTTAAAAAATACATTTAAGTTATTATTGACTATAGTCACCCGACTGTGCTATCAAATAGTAGGTCTTATTAATTCTTTTTTTTTTTTTTTTTTTGGTACCTATTAACCATCCCCACTTCCTCCCTAACCTCCTACTACCCTTCCCAGCATCTGGTAACCATCCTACTACTCTCAGTGTTCATGAGTTCAACTGACATGATTTTTAGATCCCACAAATAAGTGAGAACATGCTGAAATCTTCAATCCAGAGATTTACTTAAGACAATTCTATCTAGACATCAATATGTTCCCATTTTGTGACCACTCTATGAAGCTACCATTATTGTGTTCACATAATTCACAAGTACAGTGGAAGACACTGAGACTTAAAAAAAAAAAATCCTTTGTTTTGTCTGTGATTATTCACATTACATATAAAAATTAAAATTATTCACTACATGTATCAGAGATGCCAATAATTTCTTCTTTGAAAATCTGTCCTGCTTATAACCCTGGAAGGAACAGATCCTTTGTACTATTTGACCCTGTTCCTTCACTCCCAACCCCATCCCCAGAACATAAATGACTGAAGCAATTAGATACTCTCTCCTGGGGATTTGGAATTAGAACATGAACATTTAATTATATGTAGGAAAGCCAGAAGTCATGTAGACTCTAGGTCTGAGGCTATCATTCTGAGATGGTCATGATGATATGACCGTAACTAAGAACTTCCAAAAACATGACAATGAAGAAACAAACAACCCAAAAACCCCTTAAATTCCTTTTAAAATATCTAAGAGCTGCTGCTTTTTCAAGTGTGAGAAACCAGGGGAAAATGGCACCATTAAACAGATATTGTCTTCTATCTCTCAGCAATCTTCAGTCACTAAAGTTATGAAACTTCCTCAGCTCAGAAAACTCTTTTTATTCTCATTCTTACAGGATGTTAATGTGAAGATTTAATCTGGGTATCTACCTTATCTACTTCTCCCACTTTAGTATGTTTTTATTTTTAAAATTCATTAATATTAGATTATTTTATTATATTATTTAAACACTATATCACTTTATTATTCAATCTTTTACTTTCTGGTTTTAATTGGCTTATATTGATTAATCTTACCATTGATTAATCTTAACAATACATTATTGTCTTACCATTTTTGCTATCTTATCACTTTAAACTCTTTTTTTTTCCTCTTATGAATACTTCTTAAGTTTGCATTCATTTCTTTCTATTTCTTTCATACGCAATAGATATCTTTAATTTGTTTACTGATAAATAATTATAAAAATTTATGGAGTACATGTGATAGTTTTATACATGCATACAATGTGCAATGATCAAATCAGGGTAATTAGGATATCTATTACCTCAAACATTTATAATTTGTTTTGGGAACATCTCCAATCTTCTTTTTTGAAATATACAGTTAGCAGAAGTGCCCTTTCTTCGTTTCTGATGTAGGCCTACTTGGTTGTTGTCGAAATGGGCAAGTTTGTGAAACCTGGGAGAGTGGTGCTGGTCCTGGCCTGATGCTACTCTGGACTCAAACCCATCACATCAGCATTTAGAACAATGATGAAGGCACTTCAGATCACCCCTACAACCATGCTCTGGTGGCTGGAATTGACCACTGTCCCTACGAAGTGACAGGTGCCACAGGCAAGAAGATCACCAAGAGGTCAAAGATCAAGTCTGTTTTGCAAATTTATAACTACAATTACTTCATGCCCACAAAGTACTCTGTGATGTTCCCTTGGACAAAACTGTCTTCAACAAGGATGTCTTCAGAGACCCTGCTCTTAAACACAAGTCCCAATGGGATTATTGTTAACTATAGTCATGCTACTGTGCTATACAACCCTAGCACTTTTTCCTTCCATCTGTTTTATACCCATTAACCAACCTTTCTTAAACTGCACCCCTTCCCAGCTCTAGAACCATCAGAGAACAGGTATCTCTTAATCTTATTATTTTTATTTTTCCTCTAAATTTAAGAATATATATTCATGATGGAACATTTGAAAAAATACATGTTATTAAAAAATAAAATTTAAAATGTGTGCTTCCTTTCATTGTCCTTTATTATAAATATATTTTTCTTATAAACCTAGGGTCACACAACATGCATAGTTTACTATCCTGTTTTTTGTAATGAGCATTTTCTAATTACACTTAAACATTTGTCTGTTGATCAACATTTTAATCACTTTTCAGTTTAAGGTTTATAGTAAAACTAATGTCTTTTTGTTGTGTATATATACATAATATACAACAACATTTCTGGTTACTTCCTTAGGAAAAACTGGAATGTTGTGTGAAAGAAAATAAATATTTTAAGAATTGTGAAATACATTACCACATTGTTTTCTACAAAGTTTTATAAATTCTCAGGAAACATGTTTGTATGTAGTATTTTTTAAACTGAATCCTCGATATATTGGTTTTATTTTTCTTTGTAAATTTGACGTTATTTTCATTGCACTTCTTATGTTTTGAACAATTTTTCAAATACATCTCATTTTATTTTTTGAAAATGGTTTATATTCTACCTTCTAAAGTAGAAATATCTTTATTAATTTTTCTAAGTACAAACATAATAGGTCTTCTGAGAGCTGGGTGGAAGGCAGAGTAAAACCACATCACAGATTCTCTTTGTCAAAGCCTAACAAAAGCAATTTAAGAATATTTTAAATGGCAAAGAAACCAAACAGTAAAGGATAAACAATGATATACTATGAATCTTCAAAAAATAATAACTAAGGAAATGTGTGGGATGGCTATAATCTCTACCCCAAAGAAGAGGTTCTAAGAAAAGAAACAGCTTCAGAAAAATCACGAGGCGAGTTGATTCAAGATGACTGACTAGATCCTACTAGTATGCACCTCATCCATGGAAAGGAACCAAAATATGAAATAGATATTTACAATTAGTAAGATCCTCTAGGAGAAAACACCAGAATTCCACAGAGAAGTTCTAGGAAGCACCAAAAGCAAGGAAAGAGACAGAAATGAGGCAGCCTCCTTGGCCAAGATGCACTGGAAACCAGGAGACGCTCTGTGACACAGAGAAAAGGTAAGTAAGAGACCCCAAGAGTCCACACTCCTGCCACAAAATCTTACAATCCTAGCTAGAGGAGCTCCTCTTGACACTCATGGGCCTTGAGACTCACATAGGGAGCTGCCTAAACATTGTGCAGAGGCATTGCTGCACAGAGGGAGCTGACACTGTGACCCACAGGCCCCTAAGCCTCGAGTAGCTACCACAAGGTACCATTCTGAGACCCTAGTTCCCAAAGGACTGTGTCCTGCCCTACAGCCGATGCTACTGCTGCTACTCTCAGGCCAAGGAGGGCAGGGGAGGCTGAGCACTTTCATGTGCCCCAAAGACAAATCCGATGACTTCTGCTGCTGCAAGCTGTTGCAGGACTGAAGTGCAAGAAAATCATACACCCCAGAACTGTCTGCCTTTGTTGCTCCCACTGAGAGTGGCCCCACTTTCCCCAGTGGCAAGCCTCTGCAGCACAGCTGCCACTATCCCTACCTGAGCATTTTTCCAGTGGCCTAGAGACAACCCCAACCCTATTATCATAGCTAGTGCCTAAACACACTATCAGGGGCCTGATAACAAGTCTGCTGGACCAGTGTGTCCCCCTAATACTTGAGCACTCTGTCCAGGTGCCTGAAAATTGCCCAACCCAGCCCATCGCTGTTGACATCTGAGCACTCCTCCTGAGGTCTGAGATCAGGCTGACCCAACCTGTCAATACTACCACAGCTGGTACCCAAACACATATGCCACCTGTGGATCAGAAGATTGGTCTTCCCAACCCATTGGGGCCACCATCAACATCAGTTTGAACCACTTGGGTTCCAATGGTTAGACCACCACTGTCACTACCACCACCCAAATCACACCTGCTGCCCAGGAGCCCAAGAACATCCCCACATGCCTGGCCTACCGCTGCTAGTGCCAGCATCCAAGCAAATCACCTGAAGGCCCAAGAACCAGCCATCTGGACTCACTAATACTAGAATCAGCATACACCACTCCAGGGCTCAAGGATAATCACTTCAGCCTACCACTGCCACTACTGGGGCCCAAAGACTGGCCTACCTGGCATCCCAGTCCCCAGGAAAACTTCAGCACAGCCTCCACTAATAATTGCACCTAAGCTACAAGGAAGTCACAGGTACCACTAACACTGTTTATAGCCAAAGAAACCATATAGGAACTACACTACTGCATGTACCTGAATCAACACCAAAGTGCCCTACCCAACCAACATCATAGATACATCTTCAGGAAAAAGTCCTCCACTACAAAGGCAAATTCAAAAATGTGGAAGAAGCAACAGTTACACCAGATGTACAGATATCAATAAAAGGACATAAGAATCACAAAAAAGCAAGGAAATATGACACCCCAAAGAAACACAATAATTGTCTAGCAACAGATACCAATTGAAAAGAAATTCATAAAACCTTAGACAAAGAATTCAAAATGCTCATTTAGAGAGGCTTGATGAGATACATTGAGAATTCTGAAAAACAATACAAAGAAATTAGAAAAACAATTCAGGATATGAATGAGAAATCTACCAGATATTTTTTAAAAGGATCAAACAAATTCTGGAATGGAGAATTAACTGAAATACAAAATACATTCAAAAGCTTCAACAACAGACTAGTTCAAGCAGAAGAAAGAATCTCAGAACTTGAAGACGAGTCTTTTGAAATAGTCCAATGAGAGAAAAATAAAGAAAAAAAGGATTTAAAGGAATAAGCAAAGCCTTTGTGACATCTGGGACAACATAAAGCAACCAAATATTTGAATTACTGGTGCCCCCAAGGGCAAAGAGAAAATGAAAGGCCTAGAAAACCTATTTGACAAAATAATTGATAAAAACTTCCCAAGTCTGGCAGGAGACTGACATGCAGATCCAGGAAGTTCAGAAATTACCCCAACAGATAAAATGCAAAAAGGCTTACTCCAAAGCACATTATAATCGAAATGTCTAAAGTCAAAGACAAAGACAGGATTCTAAAAACAGAAAGAGGCAAGTGTCTATATACCTATAAAGGAAACCCCATCAGACTAACAGTGGATTTCTCAGTTAAAACCTTACACCCCAGAGGAGAATGGAATGACATAGTCAATGAGCTGAAAGAAAGAAACTGCCAAGCAAGGATACTATATCCACCAAAATAAGCGTTCATAAATGAAGAAATAAGGTCTTTCCCAGACAAGCAAACACTAAGGGAATTCATCACCACTGGACCAGATCTATAAGAAATGCTCAAGGAAGTCCTAAACCTGGAAAAGAAAGGTTGACATTTACCATCAAGAAAATACATGAAACTATAAAACTCACTTGTAAACCGAATACAAATAAAGAAAAGAAAGAACTCAAAAGGTATCAGTACAGAAAACTACCAAACCACAATAACAAGCAATAACAGAAGAAGAAAAATTAAAAAAAAAGAAAAAAAACAAAGAATAAAGAAAACCACAAGAAAACAATTAACAAGAACAAATAAAAAACCTCACATGTCAATAATAACCTTGAATGTAAATAGATTAAATTCTCCACTTAAAAGATAGAGACTGGCTGAACAGATAAAGACACAGGAACCAATTATATGCTGCCTACAGGAAATGCACTTCCCCTGTAAAGACAAATATAGACTCAAAGCAAAGGAATGGAAACAAACATTCCACATACACAAAAACCAGAAGCAAACAGAAGTAGCTATACTTATATCAGAGAAAACAGACTTCGAGTCAAAAACATTTTTAAAAGACATAGAATGTCATTATATGATGATAAAGGTATCAGTCCCACAAGAGGATATAATAATTCTAGACATATGTGAATCCAATACTGCAGCACAGATTCGTAAAGCAATATTACTAGATCTAAAGAGACAGATTCCAATCTAATAATAGTAAGGAACTTCAACACCTTATTCTCAGCATTAGTCAGATCATGTACACAGAAAATCAACAAAGAAGCATTCAATTTAAATTGGACTTTAGACCAAATGGTCCTAAAGACATTCACAGAACATTTTATCAGACAACTGCTGAATATACATTCTTCTTATCAGCACATGGAATAGTCTCTAAGATATATTAGGCCACAAAAGACATCAACATTTTTTAAAAATCTAAATGATATCAAGGGCCTTCTCAGATCACAATAAAATAAAAGTAGAAATCAATACAAAGAGAAACTTTGGAAACTATGCAAATATGTGGAAAATTAAACAACATGCTCCTGAACAAGCACTGGGTTACAGCAAAGAGGGAATTTTATTACAATACCTACATCAAAAAGGTAGAAACATTTCAAAAAAGCAACCCAACAATACAATTCAAGGAACTAGAAAACCAAGAACAAACCAATCCCCAAATTGGTAGAAAGAAAGAATAAAGATCAAAGCAGAACTGAACAAAATAGAGACTAAGAAAACAATACAAAGGTGCAACAAAATGAAAAGTTGGTTCTTCAAAAAGATGAACAAAATTGCTAAACTGCTAGTTAGACTAACCAAGGAAAAAAAAAGAGAGAAGACTCAAATAAACAAAATCAGAAAAATGAAACAGTACAACTGATACAACAGAAATACAAAAGATCACAGACTATTATATACAACTCTACACTAACAAACTGAAAAACCCAGAGGAAATGAATAGATTCCTGGAATATACATGCTATCAAGACTGAATCAAGAAGAAATAGAAAATCTGAGTAGGCTGGGTATGGTGGCTCATGCCTGTAATCCCAGCACTTTGGGAGGCCAACAGGGGCAGATCAGTTGAGGCCAGGGGTTCGAGACCAGCCTGACCAACATGGTGAAACCTCATCTCTACTAAAAATACAAAAATTAGCATGCATGTTGGTGTATGCCTGTAATCCCAGCAAATCAGGAAGCCGAGGCAGGAGAATTGCTTGAACCTGGGAGGCAGAGGTTATAGTGAGCCAAGATCATACCACTGCACTCCAGCCTGATTGACAGAATGAGACTCCATCTCAAAAAAAAAAAAAAAAACGCACAAATCGAAAACCTGAGCAGACCAGTAATGAGTAGCAAGATCGAATCAGTAATAAAAATCTCCAAAGAAAAGCCCAGGACTGAATACACTCACAGTCAAATTCTATTAATGTAGAAAGAAGTATTAATACCTATCTTCCTGAAACTATCCCAGAACACCGAAGAGGAAGCTCTCTCTAACTCATTCTAAGAAGTCAACATTACCCTGATACTAAAACCAGACAATGACACAATAAAAAAAGAAAATGACAGGCCAATATCCCTGGTGAACGTAGATATAAAAATCCTCAACAACATTCTAACAAACTGAATCCAGCAGCCCAGCAAAAAGGCAACAGACTATGACCAAGCGGGATTTATACCAGTGATGCAAGGATGGTTCAAGATATGCAAATGTCAATAAATGTGACTTATCACATCAACAGAATGAAGAAAAAAAAACATATGATCATCTCAATAGATGCAGAAAAAAAGCATTTGATAAAATTCAGCATCCCTTCATGGTAAAAATTCTCAACAAACTAGGAATAGAAGAAACATACATCAAAATAATAAAGGCCAAATATAACAAACACATTGCTAACATCATACTGAATGGGAAAAAAGCTAAAAGCCTTTTCTCCAAGATCTAGAAAAAGACAAGGCTGCCCACTTTTACCACTTCTATTCAATGTCATACTGTAAGTCCTAGCCACAGCAACCAGGCAAGAGAAAGAAATAAAAGGCATCCAGATTGGAAAAGAGGAAGTCAAATTCTCCCCCTTTGCTGATATGATCCTATATTTAGAAAAACCTAAAGATTCCACCAAAAACTTCCTGGATTCGATTAATAAATTCAGTAACTGTATATAAAATCTGCATACAAAAAACTCAGTAGTTTACATATACCAATTATCAACTAGCTGAGAAACCAATCAAGAAAGCAATCCCATTTAAAATAGTTACCAAAAAAATCTAGTAATACTTCTAACCAAGGAGGTGAAATATGTATACCAGGAAAACAGCAAAACATTAATGAAATAAATTGAAGAGTACACACATAAACAAATGGAAAGACATTCCATGCTCATGAACTGGAAAAATTAATCTCATTAAAACGACTAAACTGCCCAAAGCAATCTACAGATTCAATGTAATCTCTATCAAAATACCAATGTCTTTTTTATAGAATTCAAAAAAATCCTAAAATTCACATGAAACAAGAAAGGAGCAGGAATAGCCAAAGTAATCCTGAGCAAACAAAGTGAGAGGCATCACACTGCCTGACTTCAAAATACATTAAAAAGCTATAGTAACCAAAACAGCATGGTATTGGTATAAAACCAGACATACAGACCAACAAAACAGAATAGGGAACCAAGAAATAAATTCACGTGTTCACAGCCAACTAATTTTCAATGAAGGTGCCAAGAACATATATTGGGGAAAGGACACGATCTTGGATAAATGGTGCTGGGAAAACTGGATATCTATACACAGAGGAATGAAACTAGACCCTTCTCTACATATATAAAAATCAACTCAAGATTAATTAAATACTTAAATATAAGACCCTAAGCCATAAAACTACTGGAAGAAGACATAGGGGAAACATTTAAGGACATTGGTAGGCAGACTTTATGCCTAAGACCTCAAAAGCATAGACAATAAAAAGAAAAATAGACAAATGGGACTATATTAAACCAAAAAGCTCTGGCACAGCAAAGGAAACAATCAACAGAGTGAAGAGGCAACTTGTTGAATGGGAGAAAATATTTGCAAATTATTCACCTAATAAACTAATATCCAGAATATACAAGAAATTCAAACAACACAACAGAAAAATCCCCTGAAACAATGGGCAAAGGTTCTGAATAGACATTTGTTAAAAGAAGACAAACAAATGGCTAACAAGTTTATGAAGAAAAAAGTTCAACATCACTAATTATCAGGGAAATGCAAATGAGAACTTTAATGAGATATCATCTCACCCCAGTTAGAATGGCTGTTATTAAAAAGACAAAAAAATAATAGATGCTGGTGAGGGTGCTAAGAAAAGGGAATTCTTATACACACTTGGTGGGAATGTAAATTAGTAAAACCACTATGAAAACCAGCATGGACATTTTTTAGAAAACTAAAAACAGAACTACCCTATGATCTGGCAATCCCACTAATGGATATTTATCCAAGGAAAAGAAATTTGTATATCAAAAGGATTCCTACACTGGCATATTTATTATAGCACCATTATATGGAACCAACCTAAGTGTCCATCAACAGACAAATGAATAAAGAAAATGGTGGTATACCCAGTGGAATACTAGTCAGCCCGAAGAATGAATTCCTGTCATTTGCAACAACATACATGGAACTAGAGGTCATTATGTTAAGGGAAATAAGCCAGACACACAAACTCTCAGGCACATCATTTAAAATACAGGCAGCGCTAACTATCCCCCAAAATAAATAGGAATTTAGCAAAACCAAACACCAAACACACAAAGATAGATAACACGTGTTCTCACTCATATGTAGGAGCAAAAAATGTTGGTCCAGCAGAAGTAGTGAATAGGATGATAGATACCAGAGAGTGGGGTGAGTGTGGGTGGGAGGGTGGCATAGAGATTGGTTAGTAGGTACAAACATACGGTTAGATAGAAGAAATAAGCTCCAATATTTAATAGCAGAGTAGTGTGACTATAGTTAGCAACAATATATTATATATTTCAAAGTAGCTAGAAGAGCAGATGTGAAATGTTCCCAACACTTAGAAATGATAAATACCCAAGGTGATGGATACCCCAAATACCCTGGCTTGATCATTATAGTCTATACATGTAAAAATACTCATATGTATCCCATAAATATGTAAAATATCTTATTGCTGCACATTATAAATAATTAAATTTATTTATTTTGGTAACAAAAATAAAAATCATGAGGTTTCTCACTGGTGTCTCAATTTGGAAAAAGCAGACTAAAGAAATGAATAAGTGAATCAGTGGTTCATGGAAAAGAAACTAAAACTATCTTCTTATTTTTATCTTTATTTATTTATTTATTTTCTTGAGACAGAGTCTCACTCTGTAACCCAGGCTGGAGTGCAGAGGCGCAATCTGGGCTCACTGCAACCTCTGCCTCCTAGGTTCAAGCGATACTCTTGCCTCAGCCTCCTGAGTAGCTGGGACTACAAGCATGCACCACCACACCCAGCTAACTTTTGTAGTTTTAGTAGAGACAGGGTTTCACCATGTTGGCCAGGCTGGATTCAAACTCCTGACCTCAAGTGATCCACCCACCTTGGCTTCCCAAAGTGCTGGGATTACAGGCGTGAGCCACCACACCCAGCTGAAAATATTTTTAGAGTAGACAAACTCTAAAGAAAAAGCTAGATTCTGGTGAGGAAATGAGGTACTCTCAGACGCATCATTTAAAATACAGGCAGAGCTAACTATCCCCAGCAATAAATAGGGATTTACCAAAACCAAACACCAAAGGAATGTGAATTGTTATAAACTGTAAGTATTAAGGTGGAAATGAGTAAGTAAAATGGGGTAGGATGTTTTTCCCTAACGGAAGAAAAGGCACTAAAGTTACATAACACATTGGAGAAAAACATGTCAACCCTGAGCACATCCCACACAGGAAAAGGATACCCACTCATAAGGAGGAATGAACCCTGGTCAAGGACACTTAATAAAACCTGAAAGAGGAAACAAAACCCATGTCCTTTAGAAAAACTTGCAAAACCCCAGCTGAATAACTGTCCCTACTCCCCTCACATTCCCAACTTTACAAGTACAGAAAGCAGGTACAAGGCATTATCCAACCACCAAACTGTAGCTCAGAAAAGACAAACTGGTCACAGAGAAGTCTAGAAAAATTCACCCATATTGTATTAGAGCAAACGGAAAGTTGGGGTAGGGACCCAGACCTTAAGAATGAACAAGATAAAAGAAATAGCAAATCAACTAGAAAATCTACGATAGCATAATGAAAAGAAGAAACTGTCTAGATGGAAAATCCAAAGACAGAAGCTTAGATTATTGAGTTGAGTTGTTTTTTGTTTGTTTGTTTGTTTTGTGTTGTTGTTTTTTTTTTGAGATGGAGTCTTGATCTGGAGTCTCGTTCTGTTGCCCAGGCTGGAGTGCAGTGGTGTGATCTCAGCTCACTGCAACCTCCGCCTCCCGGGTTCAAGCAATTCCTCTGCCTCAGCCTCCCAAGTAGCTGAGATTACACGTGCACACCACCACGCCGTTACTTTTTGTATTTTTAGTAGAGATGAGGTTTCACCATGTTGGTCAGGATGGTCTCGAACTCCTGACCTCACGATCCACCCGCCTCGGCCTCCCAAAGTGCTAGGATTACAGGCATGAGCCACTGTGCCCAGCGGAGTTGTTCTTTTCTAATCTAAGTGTTACAGAAAAGACGTCTGGATCCAGACCCCAACAGAGGGTTCTCGGATCTTGTGCAAGAAAGAATGCAGGGCGAATCCATAGAGCAAAGTGAAAGCAAGTTTATTAAGAAAGTAAAGGAATAAAAGAATGGCTATTCCATAGACAGAGCAGCCTGAGAGCTGCTGGTTGCCCATTTTTATGGTTATTTCTTGATTATATGCTAAACAAGGGGTGGACTATTCGTGCCTCTCCTTTTAGACCATATAGGGTAACTTCCTGATGTTGCCATGGCATCTGTAAACTGTCATGGTGCTGGTGGCAGGGTGGCAGTGAGGACAACCAGAGGTTATTCTCGTCACCATCTTGGTTTTGGAGGGTTTTGCTGGCTTCTTTACTGAAACCCATTTTATCAGCAAGGTCTTTATGACCTGTATCTTGTGCCAACCTCCTATCTTATCCTGTAAATTAGAATGCCTTAACCATCCGGGAATGCAACCCAGTAGGTCTCAGCCTCATTTTACCCAGCTGTATTCAAGATGGAGTTGCTCTGGTTTAAAGGCCTCTGACATAAGCATTTAATGCTATAAATTTCCCTCTATTTTTAGGCCAGGCACAGTGGCTCATGACTGTAATCTCAACATTTTGGGAAGTCGAGGTGGGCAGTTCACCTGAGGTCAGGAGTTTCGAGACCCAACATTGTGAAACCCCATTTCTACTAAAAATACAAAAATTAGCCAGGCATTGTGGTGGTATGTGCCTGTAGTCCCAGCTACTTGGGAGGCTGAGGTACAAGAATCACTTGAACCCTGGAGGCAAAGGTTGCAGTGAGCTGAGATCATGCCACTGCACTCCAGCCTGGGAGACAGAGTGAGACTCTGTCTCAAAAATAAAAATAGAAATAAAAATAAAAATTTCCCTCTATTTTTAGTGCTATAAATTTCCCTGTATTCTGTATCCCACAAATTATGTTATGTTGTATTTTCATTTAATTCGAACTATGTCAATTTCTCATGAGACGTCTTTGACCCATGAGTTATTTAGAACTATGTTGTTTACCTTCTAAATATTTGCAGACTTTCTAGACATTTTTTTCAAATATTTTTCTAGTTTAAATCCATTACTGCCAGAGAACAGACTTTGTATGATTTCAATTTTTTAATGTGTTAAGGTTTCTTTTATGAACCAGAATATTGTTTATCTTGGTCAAGGGAGTGCAAACAACAGCCTTTACACCAAATCCAGCCACTGACAATTTTTATATGGCCCATGTACTAAGGATTATATTTACATTTTAAATGGCTGAAAATATCAAAAGAAGAATATTTCATGATGTGAAAATTACATGAAATTCAAATTTCAGTGTCCACGTATAAACTTTTATTGGAACACAGTCACACCCATTTATTTATGAATTATCTAAGTTTGCACTACAATGACAGAATTGAGTAGTTGTGCAGAGACCACATGGCTCACAATGCCTAAAATATTTACCATCTGGCACTTTACACAAAATATTTGCTGACCCCTGATCTTGGTATGTTCCATGAGCATTTGAAAAGAATATATATTTGGCTCTGTTGGGTTATATGTTCTTTAAATTCAATTAGATCTAGTTGATTGATGGTGTTATTCAATTGCTGATTTTCTTTTTTTTTTTTTTTTTTTTTGAGGCAGAGTCTCACTCTGTCACCCAGGCTGGAGTACAGTGGCATGATGTTGGCTCACTGCAACCTCTGCCTCCCGGGTTCAAGCAATTCCCCTGCCTCAGCCTCCCGAGTAGCCGGGACTACAGGCATGTATCACCACACCCAGCTAATTTTTGTATTTTTAGTAGAGACGGGGTTTCACCATTTTGGCCAGGCTGGTCTCAAACTCCTGACTACAAGTGATCTGCCCACCTCAGCCTCCCAAAGTGCTGGAATGACAGGTGTGAGCTACCATGCCCGGTCTCTCTCTTCTTTCTTTATTACTTAGGATAGTGATTTGAGTGAATAGGAAAGGAATCTTGAAGTCTCCACCTACAAGTGGATTTTCCCATTTATCCTTTCTACCAGTTTTTGGTCCATGTATTTCAAAGCACTGTTGTTAGGCACACAGATGTTTTAAATTGGTAGAATATTCTTGGCAAATAGACCCCTTTATCAGTATGTAATGCCCCTACTAATTTTCCTTGCTCTGAAATCCATTTGGTGAGGTATCTTCCAAGTATCTTTTTATTAGTATTTGCATGGTATATCTTTTCCCATCCTCTTATTTTAATCTGTCTGTATCATTATATTTAAAGTGGGTTTCTTGTATAGACAGATACTGTGGGATCTTTTTATTACTATTACTGAATCTGACAATTGCTGTATTTTAGTTCTTGTATTTAGACCACTTATATGCATATAGATATAGATATGTTTGGATTTAGGACTACCATTTTATTGTTTTCTGTTTGTCTCTGTTTTCTTCTGTTTCCCATTTCCTGCCTTTTTGACAATTTGAATATTATTTAGTATTTGATTTAAATTTATCTATTGTGCTATTGCCATATATCTTTGTATCTTTTTTAGTGGTAGCTTTAGGGATTACAATAAAAACTACTCAGTCTTCTTAGAATCACAATTTAACAATTAAAGTAGACTATAGAAACATAACCATCATATAGGTCCTTTTGCCCTCCCCTTTGTGTTATAGTTATCTATATATCTATACACATTGAAAACCCCGTTAGACAGTGTTATTTTTTATTTCAACTGTAAAACATATACTAAAGAACTCAAAAAAAAGTGTTTATGATATTTACCATTCCAGTTGTTCACACAAATGAACAGACTGGTACCACTGAAAATGCATAGTTACTTATCTCAGTTTGATTCTCAGCTCTACCAAATAACCCTTCTTCACTTCCCTAGTCAGTTCCCTTCCATTCTTCTTTACTTTCCTGACACCTCCCATCCTGCTATTTCTCTACTTGGTCTCAGTAAATGACCTTGCCTGCTATTTTAGTAGAAGACATCAGCCAAGAACTCCTCAAATTCTTGCCATCACACCTAAAGTGACACACACCCATAACTATCCATTTCTTGGAGCTGGATTAAAGGGTTGACTGACCAAACAGAAGCCTGAGCACCAGTCTTCAAGCACTATAACATCATTGGAATAAACTGATAATAAAGAACCATTTAATGCAACTGCTTCATAATCAGGCAAATGTGTAATGGTCCCTAAGTTCTCAAAGTTGAAAGCACTTGAAAAGAAAATTGTAAATACCGCTTGCTAACATCAACCTATCCTAATCAAATATTTTTGCAGACTGTACTATACAGTACTACTGAAAGTTGTACCATTAATCCTGATCCAGATGGTTAACAGGGACTTAAAACTGATAGTTACAATCTGCAGAAAACTTGAAATTAAACCATGCATTGCATGGTGCTATTTACCAGGAGCAAGTAACTTATTTTTTAAGTTTAAATTTGAAATCTTTAATATGCCTCACAGGAAGCTGTCTGGTTCAGAAAACAGCACAAGAAAACTGATGAAAGAAAAAAATACAGAAAAGTGAGAAGCATGTTGCCAACACAAAAACCGTAAAAATAACCTGAAAATATATTTTGAACAAGACTTTTCGACTTTAATAACTTATTCAATAATATTATTGAGCACCAATTATATACCAGGTATAGTTCTGGGAAACCAAGGATATAATGGTAAACAAGACAAACAAGGTCTCTGTTCTTGGGGGATTTACATTCTAGGAGGAACAGATACCAAACATATAAATGAAGATGATACATAATAAACACTATTTTTAGAAAAACATAGGGGGACATATAGAGAAGACGAGGGATAAAGAAGTTGCCAATAGAGATTAAAAGTAAGGAAAAGCCACACTGAGGTACAGAAGACCTAAAGGATAAAAAGGAAACAGCCATGCAAAGATAGAGCAGAGTAGAGAACAGAACATTCTAAGCAGAGGAAAATGGCAAGTACCAAAAACAGAAACAAGGACCTCTCTGTGGTTGAAATGAACAAGGAAGTAAATTACAGGAGATGACTTCAAAAAGGGAGGGAGGTGTCAGATCAAGTAGAGGCCACTACCCCAATCCTTAATGAGTGAGAATAAATAATGCTACCTAATTTTCAGTAGTAGTGTATTAATGAGTTTTTTTAAAATATATAAATTAAACTATTAAACTATGTTCTGTGTATGTTAATAAATATTTTATTATGAACATATAGAGGTATGCAATATTTTTTACTAGAAAGTAAATATCTTCTTACCTTGAATAAAATATTAAACAAATATTTGAAGGAGACTCTGTTTAGATTTTCCTTTCTACACTACTATCATTATGGAATAGGAATCAATCACTTCTGGCCTCTGGAACTCATCTCTGTCCACCAGAGCCCCCGAGAGCTCATGCTGTTACACTTTGTTAAGAGAAAGGCTCCTCCTCTAAGTACACAATCTCTACACAAGGGCACAGGCTTAGCAGACAAAGCACACAATTTCAGTCCCTCCTCACCCACTTGGCCCAGCATCCTTTATGCACAACCATTTAAGTTGGCCTTACCAACCACCTCCTCAGAAATCTTATTCTATCAATTAACTCCTTTCAGCTGTAACTTCAACTACTCCCTCATGGGTAAAACATACATATGTCAGAAACTGTCCAAAGTTATACCTTTTCCCTCAAGAAATGCTGAGCATTACTGTACTGTATGTATACCATTATGTACTGCCAAAATCTTGACAGAGTGCTAAGGCTTTGAATGTTTTGCTAACTTAAAATAATCAAAATTATAATAGTTCAAAAGCTCTCATCCTTTTATTAGGCTACCTATTTTTATTTGAGTAGCTTTAAAACCATGTATACACCTAGTTATTTGTAATCTACACCCTGCTTCCTATGGTTGTGAGATAAATCACAGTTTGAGAATGAATTTTTGGATCATCTATAACTCCAACTACTATATATCTGAATTCTGGCATTACAGCTAATTATCCTGCCAAAAATAATGATGCAAAAACTGGCAGAGATGCTGATTTGTCTGTCAAGAAAATCTTTTTCAGATAATATAACATTTTAAAATTTCCTAGTCAGCACTTAAAACTTTCAAATGTTTCTAAGCAGAATAGGTTCCTTAACATGGACTGTAATTTAGTTACAGCAAACAGCCCATTTGTTATTACACTTTCACAATTGGTAAGCTAAGAAAATAATGAAGACTAAATTTAATAGTCTAATAATATATTAAAATTCATACATAAGATAGTTCTCTAATTTAGAACATTTTAATTAACTGTAAAATAATTATTTTAATAATGTGCAAATTATGATAGTTATACAAAATGTTTGCTTCCTCCTCCCCTCCCTAATCTAAAAATATACTTATGAATTATAGGTGCCTGTAATAATTATCAGCAAATTAAGCACTCTGCCTTTGGTCATACATTGAGACTGCCTGAAGTAACCCCATAGCATAGAGAGAATTTAGGCTTGAAAAATAAGCTATAACCTTTCAGATAAAAATCACAGCTCATTGACTCTGAACAAAGTGCTATATCCAGCTCTTCTTCAGCCATTTGTACAACAAAATTGACCCTTCTCATGCACCACTGATTTGGTTATCTCACATTCCACAGATAAGTAAAGAACCCTCAATTACAAAACGCTTTTTACTTTTAATAGTAATAGTAAAGATAGTCCAATCTTTTTAAAATTAAATATTACCCATAATCCCACTACCCTAAAAACAAATAGCTTTTTCTTTTTAAGTATCCAGTCATTTTATTAAAAAGTCTATTTGGATAAAAAGCAGACACCTTAATGAGGAGGTTTTTTGCTTTTTTGTTTTTTGTTTTTATTTCTTATAAATACACTGACAGCTACTCAGGAGGCTGAGGCAGGAAGACTGCTTGAGCCTCGGACTTTGAGGCCAGCCTGGGCAACATAGTGAGAGCCGGTCTCTTAAAAAAATAAACAAATACTTTATAATGAAAAGTGAGAAAGTCACATTTAGATCAACTGTAAATTAGAAAACTGATTCAGATCTTAGATGGAAAAATAAAAATATAGTAAAATTCTAAAATAAGAGTGACTTGCTTTAGCAGGGATTTAATCATATTTTGGAACAAATCATGAGCTGCAATATTAAGAGTTTCAACAATATTCAAGTCTATCAGAAACCTTTCAGATAACTTAGAACTGAAATGATATGTTTTCTCCCCATCATAGCATTTTGCTTCAAAATAATCTTCGGGAGGTGGCTGTAAGCAAGAAGGAATAAGGCTAGCTGTGTGTTGATAACTGCTAAAGCTCTACTTTAGTTTATATCTTAAAATTTCCAGAATGAAAAGAAAAAATTTACCCCAAAAATCTAAGAATACAGCCATGTATGGTGGCATGTGCCTATAGTTCCAGCTACTCAGGAGGCTGAGGTGCGAGGATCGTTTGAGTCTAGGAGTTTGAGACCAGCCTAGGTAACACAGTGAGACCCCCATCCATTTAAAAAAAAAAAAAATCTAAAAATATATAAGCTAAAACAGAAAAATATACAAGCTAAAACAGAAAAATCTTTCATGTTTGCTAATTCAAAAATCACCATAAGGAAGTCACTCTACCCAAAATGAACTGACTATATAATCACTCACATAAATTAGGATCTATTCACTACATACCAGGGCCACTGTCTGCTAATAATACACCGAGGGACTCTTCTATCTATTGCTATAGATGTTAGAAAACCTCTGAAGAAATAAGAACTTATTCATTCATTCGATTGTCCATTCAACAAATATATACTAAGCACTCTGTGCCAAGTACTGCTGTAGGCACTGAGGCTGCACCATTAAATAAACCAGATAAAAATCTCGGCCAGGTGCAGTGGCTCACACCAGTAACCCCAGCACTTTGGGAGGCCGAGGCAGTAGGACTGCTTGAGCTCAGGAATTTGAGACCAGCCTGGGCAACATGGCAAAACCCTGTTTCTACAAAAAGTACAAAAATTAGCCAGATGTGGTAGTATGCACTACTCCACACGGTGGCATGGAGTTCCACGCTGCAGTGAGTTGTGATGGCACTATTGCACTCTAGCCTGGGCGACAGAGTGAGACCCTGTCCCCCCCGCAAAAAAAAAAAATAGTGTATGGATTTTACACTCTACTAAGGAAGGAGTGGACAGATAATAATAAACTATACAGTATGTTGGAAGGTGATAAGTGCTATGGAAAAAATATAGATCCAGGCATCGTGCCTCATGCCCATAATCCCAACACTTTGGGAGACTTTTGGGTGGGGGGATCACCTGAGTCCAGGAGTTCAAGACCTGCCTAGACAACATAGTGAGACCCCATCACTAAAATAAAAATTAAAAAGTTAAATTAGCTGGACATGCTGGCACACACCTGTAATCCTAGCTACACAGGAGGCTGAGGCAGGAAGATCACCTGAGCTAAGGAGTTCCAGGCTACATACACTGAGCTATGATTACGCCACCACACTCCAGCCTGGGCAACAGGAGGAGACCCTATCTCTAAAAAATATATATATAGAGAGAGAGAGAAGGAGCAAAACAAGAGAGAATTGAAGTAGGTGACATGAAAATTTTAAGCAGGGTTACCAGGGTGGCCCTCACTGAGAAGATGACATTTGAGCAAAAACTTGAAGGAGAAAAGCAAGTGAAACCTGTGGATATCTGAAGGAAGAACATTCCAGACAGAGAGGACAGCCAATGCAATAGGCCTGAGGCAAAGGTATGCCTCACATATTCAAGAAATAGCAAGAATGCCAGAGCAGTTGAAGCATAATGATCAAGAAGAATAGTAGTAAATGAGGAGGTTAGAGAGACAACAGAAAGAGGTGGGACAAGGCTTAAGTAGGGATTTGTAGGTTACTATAAAAACATTAGCTTTCCAATGACTGAAACAGAATACCAAAATGAAAGGTTCTGAGCAAAACTTGGGAAGGGGATGTATAATCATGTTTTGAAAGTTATGAAAATTTATCCTTTTGACTAATAGAAATAATTTGCATTAACACTGCTTTGTAGATTATACAAAATGGCATGATAACTGGTTTGGTATCAGATTAACCATGATTAAAATCTAAGTTCAAGTACTTAATAGTTGAGTGATCTTGGACAACTTCCCTTAGTCTCAATTTTTGTTATTTGTAAAGGGAAAATAAAAATATATAAAGTCATATATTAAGTAAATTAAATATAAAGAATCTATTTCAGTGCCTATAACAGATGAACATTTAATATATGTTAGATCCACTGCCTTGAATCTCTAAGAGTACTTCCCATTGTGCCCTGCATCCTTGAGAACTCAATCCTAGTAGCTCAAGAGTGTAGGGATCCCAAGAAGAAAAAGAAAATATCATACTAGCTTAAGTGAGAAGAATCTACAGTTTTCAGTTTAATTGTTGAGGTACTTCAATAAGATATCTATATTAGCATCACATTAAAGGGGCTACATACTTATATACATATACATTTAATTTGATGCTTTCATTTTGAAGAAGCAGCTTTGAGATTAAATTTCCCAAGACAGGTGGCTTTCCAGACATAATATAAACATGACTGATATAAAAACATGTCTTTCACTACAATTTTGAAAAAATAAACAAACAAAAAACCCAAACAAAACCCCAAACCAGCTGGGTGCAGTGGCTCATGCCTATAATTCCAGCATTTTAGAAGGCCAAGGCAGGAGGATCGCTTGAAGCCAGGAACTCAAGACCAGCCTGGGCAACGCAGTAAGACCCATCTCTACAAAAAATGTAAAAACAATTTTGTTAAAACCCCAAATATCAGGTTATTTTATTGGAATTTCTCTATAGGAGGAGGGGGAAAAATCTAAAACTTTTCCCTTTTTATTTGGAAGTAAATACTTAGGTATTAATATTGAAAGAAAAACACTGAAGTTATTTGACAACATTTTAGTTGTGAGCCCTTGGATTTTATAGAAATGCAAGAATTTTTATGGTAATCAGCATTTATTTCTTCTTCCTCCTTATTTTTGTACCTTTGTTAATTAACCTGGGAGAAAACATAAGGCAGATTGCATGAAAACTGAATTTTCATGTATTTGCCTTTCAAAGTGATAAATGATAATATTTAAGTAATTTATTTTCTTTTTCTCTTTTTATTTGAAATATTTTCTTCCGATTTTATATGTATCAAATATCATCAATTTGCCATTCACTTTTTTAACCAGCAAATGCAAACAGAATTCTTGTGGCTCTTCTTAAGTGGAAGAATTCTCTCAGGGAGCGACGAAGACTGCTTTTTCAAGCAGTGTTTCACTATAAATTGCCAAGCACCTTTGTATAATCATAAACTGTCCATAATGACTGGCCACTTGTCCCTTTTAGCCCAAGGGCGTGTAAGGAAATTACTACCCTGGTGTGGGAGAGAAGGTTCTGGGTATTTAGCAAGATGGGACACCATGCCAGGTCTTTGTCTCCAGCGGTGGTCCACCAGACAGAATCAGGGTTTTGGAAGATGCCTCTAACAACACGGGCATCTTCCTATCCATCATCTAGTTTCCCTTTGGAATCCTCTGCTGTTTTGCCTTAAGAAAACAAAGATGTCTCAACTCTTTTAAATGGTGAGAGAAGTAATGAGCCATTTAATTAAACACACTTACAATTTCTTTCCTGGCTGGAGCATCTCCCCTCAAAATAACTGCATTTAGGATAACTTAATGTTCCCCTTTGCGGGTCCTGGAGTAGCAATAACATGGTCCTGTCATTAACATTTGGTAGAATTACCCATTTTGATATCCTGGGAGAGACAAGCTATGATTTTACTGAACTCAACAGGAAGGATCCTGGGACCAACAACCTGAAGTGTCCACATTCACATTCCTTTACCTGCATTTGATCTTGGTGAATTTCAATAATGTTTTTTACATATTATTGGCACTGTGGATCATTTACCACTGATGATCAGAGTTTCACAGTAGCCAAGATTTTCTCCACTAAGGCAGTTTTGCTACCTTTAAATTTTTAGGAGATAAGATTTCTAGCTTGGACACAGGTCTCTCAAAAGTACAATCACTTTTAGAAGCAGCTGCTCTTATTGACAAACATTCCAAATAATGTTTTGGAAAATTCGGTGAATGGAATGACCCTACATTTCTCAGATAAACTCACCACGGTAATGCTAATCCTATGGACGGTTCAGGGTACGGAGTCGCCATAGTCACTATTTACTTCTTATTTTCTTTCAGCAAATCTGTATATGAGAATAGTAACCAACCCTCTACCTAAATTCCCATAAAATCAGCCACCTTTTCCTTGAGAGACACTGTGATGATGACATCACCTTGTACAAAGTTAAAGTCTTGTCAGCAGTATGTGAAAAAACCATTTTTATGTTTTTTCATCATGTTCAGTCCAGTTACAACAGAAACCAGTCACTGTTAACAAGGATAATATGAAGTATTTGTGGATTATTAATCCTTTCTCAACCCTCTGGAACTGTTAACATGCTGTTAAACTTATCAGTCAAAGGTCTGGTATATGTTCTGGCTAAAGGAGCTGGGTACTTTCAATGGAGAGGTAAGGTGGACATAAGTGTATAGTATGCTTTTGATCTAATTATGTTGTTTCTATTACTGATGAAGGTTGATGTGTTCTAGATATTGAGATAGAGACTAGAGTCTTTATTTTTGCCTATCATATTCATTCATTATTTTCTCTGGTTCTTTGATATTATAATCACAGATTGCTTGCCACCAAGGCAATGTGAAATTAAGTAATTCTGCACACTGTGAGTGATGATAATGTATGTAATTCATAAAACCACAATGTTTGTCAGCCAAAAAACAGACTCCCTAGTTCTTCAAGTGGAGCTTCTTTGCAAACTTCTGTAATAAATTTCTGGACTTCACTTGAGCAACAAGTAATGGTTTCCAACAAATACATGGAAACTAAAAAACTGCCCCCTGAATGACATGTGGGTAAACAAAATTATGGCAGATATGAAAAAATGCTTTGAAACAAATGAAAATAGAGACACAATGTACCACAACCTCTGTGATGTAGCAAAAGCAGTGTTAAGAGAAAAGTTTATAGCACTGAATGCTTATATCAAAAAGATAGAAAGATCTCAAATTAACAACCTAACCTCACACCTAAAGGAACTGAAAAAAAACAAAAACAAACTAAACCCAGAGTTAGCGGAAGAAAAGAAATAACTAAAATCAGAGCAGAACTAAATGGAGATCTAAAAAAAAAACATGCAAAGGATCAATGAAATGAAAAATTGGTTATTTGAAACAATAAACTAGACAGATCACTACACAGATTAACAGAGAAAAAAAAGAGAGAATATCCAAATAAGTACAATTAGAAATGACAAAGGAGACATTACTACCAAGCTCATAGAAATACAGAAGATCCTCAGAGAGTACTATTAACATCTCTATGTACACAAACTAGCAAATCTAGAGGAAACTGATACATTCCTGGAAACACACAACCTTCCAAGATTGAATCAGGAAGAAAAAAAATTCTGAACAGACCAATAACAAGTCATGGAACTAGATCAGTAATTTTTTTAAAAACCTACCAATCAAACAAAGCCCTGGACCATTTGGATTCACAGCTGAATTCTACTAGACATACAAAGAAGAGATGGTACCAACCCTACTGAAACTATTAAAAAATTTCAAGGAGGAAGAACTCCTCCAATAACATTCAAGTTGAGAACCAAATCAAGAACACAATCCCATTTACAATAGCCACAGGAAAAAAAGCACCTTGGAATATATCTAGCCAAGGAGGTGAAGCAACTCTGTAAGGAAGACTACAAAGCACTGTTGAAAGAAAACAGAGACAACATCAACAAATAGAAAAGCATTCCATGCTCATGAGTTGGAAGAATCAATATATTTAAATGTCCATACTGCTCCAATTAATATACAGATTCAATGCCTTCCTATCTAATTACCAGTAACATTTTTCCTAGAATTAGAAAAAATACTCTAAAATTCGTATGGAACCAAAAAAACAGACCCAATAGCCAAGACAATCTTAAGCAAAAAGAATAAAGCCAAAGGCATCACATTACCTGACTTCAAACAATACTACAAGGCTACAGTAACCTAAACAGCATAGTATTGGTACGAAAATATACACATAGACCAATGAAACAGAATAGAGACCCCGAAAGAAAGTCACATACCTAAACCAACTGATCTTCAACAAAGTTGACAAGAATAAACAATGAGGAAAAAATACCTTCTTCAAGAAATAGTGCTAGGAAAACTGGCTAACCACATGTAGAAGAAAGAAATATTGGACTCCTACTTCTTACCATGTACAAACATAAACTCAAGATGAATTAAAGACTTAAATATAAGACCTGAAACTATAAAAAATCCTAGAAGACAACGAAGAAGTACTCTTCTAAACCCTGGCCAAGGGAAAAAATTTATGATGAAGATCCCCAAAGCAAATGCCACAAAATAAAAAATAAACAAACAGGGCCGGGCGCGGTGGCTCAAGCCTGTAATCCCAGCACTTTGGGAGGCCGAGACGGGCGGATCACGAGGTCAGGAGATCGAGACCATCCTGGCTAACATGGGGAAACCCCGTCTCCACTAAAAAATACAAAAAACTAGCCAGGCGAGGTGGCGGGCGCCTGTAGTCCCAGCTACTTGGGAGGCTGAGGCAGGAGAATGGCGTAAACCCAGGAGGCAGAGCTTGCAGTGAGCTGAGATCCGGCCACTGCACTCCAGCCTGGGAGACAGAGCGAGACTCCATCTCAAAAAAAATAAAAAAATAAATAAATAAAATAAACAAACAGGACTTAATTAAACTAAAGAGCTTCTGCACAGCAAAAGAAACTATGAACAGAGTAAACAGACAACCTACAGAATGGGGGAAAATATTTGAAAACCATGGATCCAACAACAGACTAATATCCAGAGTCTATAAAGAACTTAAATCAACAAGAGAAAAACAAAGACCCCATTAAAAAATGGGCAAAGGACATAGACACTTCTCAAAAGAAGACATACAGCAGCCAGCAAACATACAAAAAATGTTCAACATCACTAATCATCAGAGAGACACAAATTATAACCACAATGCAATACCACCAGTTAGAATGGCTATTATTAAAAATTTAAAAATAACAGATAGACCCCGCACGGTGGCTCACGCCTGTAATCCTAGCACTTTGTGAGGCCGAGGTGGGTGGATCATGAGGTCAGGAGTTCGAGACCAGACTGGCCAAATATGGTTAAACCCCATCTCTACTAACAATACAGAAATTAGCCAGGTATGGTGGCGCATGCCTGTAGTCCCAGCTACTCAGGAGGCTGAGGCAAAAGAATCACTTGAACCCAAGAGGCAGAGGTTGCAGTGAACCAATATTGTGCCACTGCACTCCAGTCTGGGCAACAGAGTGAGACTCCGTCTCAAAATAAATAAATAAATGAAAAATACCAGATATTGGTGAGGTTGAGAAGAAAAGATAATCCTTATAAACTGTGGCAAGAATGCAAATTATTAATAGTTCAGCCCATGTGGAAAACAGTTTGGATATTTCTTAAAGAACTAAAAATAGAATTACCATTCAATCCAACAATTCCATTACTGGGTATATACCCAAAGGAAAATAGATCATTCTACCAAAAAGATACCTGCACTCACATGTTTATCACTACACTATTCAAAATAGCAAAGACATGTAATCAACCCAGTGCCCATCAGTGGTGGATTGGATAAAGAAAATGTGGTACATATATACCATGGAATGCTATGCAGTCATTAAAAAGAATGAAATTATGTCCTTTGCAGCAAAATAGATGCCGCTGGAGGCCATTATGTTAAGTGGACCAACACAGAAAAAAAAAAAAAATAAGTCATGTTCTTACTTGTAAGTGGGAGCTAAACACTGGGTACACATGGACACAAAGATAGGAACAACAGACATTGTGGACTCCAAAAGTAGGGAGGGAGGGAAAGGAACCAGGCTTGAAAAACTACCTATCAGGTCATATGCTCAATACTTGGGCAATGGGATCATTAGAAGCCCAAACCTCAGCATCACTCAATATGTCCACATAATAAACCTGCACATGTGCCCCCGGAATCTAAAAATTTTAAAATGTAATGGTTTCCACATATTTAATTGATTTGTTTTCTTTGTATTCTTTTGTGTATTTCATTGAAATTTCTATCTGAACGTCAATTTTCCTTCAGATTTCTCCAAAGAATCTAATTTATTTCTATGTCCATTTTAGTATATTTTTAGAGATGCATTCATATATTTTTCATTGAATGCTGTCTCCTCTAATTTGCATATAATCCCGTTATGAAAATTATTTGAACTATTAACAGAAGAAAAATTTTATCAGTATTATCAATATAGGAAACCTGAGGTTTACTTATTTTGGCCACTCCATCTTCCTGCCACTTTTAGGTTGATATGCAATATAGTTGTGCAGTATTAGTTTTCCATAATTTTTTTCATAACTTTTCCTAGGTTTATTAAATTTCACAGCTCAGGGTTGAATTATTCCATAACAATTCTGGTAGAATAGACATGCTTACAAATAATAGCAAAACATACGCAACTCAAAGTATTCTAGGTGACCAAAGGCTGACTAGATCCTACTATAAATGGAACACATTACAGACATTATCTTTATCTTCAAAGTGCAACCCACAGAATCTAATATGCCTACAGGGGTTATATTTTAAACAAGTGAGTTCAGCAGTTTCCAAAGGACTCCACAATGAAATCATTTGGGGAAATAATGCATCTTCCTCTAGTAAATTGAAAAATATTCATTGACACATTAAAGGTTATGAAAAATCATGCAATTAGGAGAAAAAGAAAACTATTTTAATTCGACCTTAGACTATTCCCTGGCCTCCATGGGTATTCTGTTAACATGTCAAAACTAGTTCATCACAAAACACAATTTGGGAAGTGCTGATTTCATCTGAAAATCAAAATCACTTTTAACATTATTCTCAATGGGGCAGCATCCCCTAAGAAAAGGGATTTATTTTCTATGGAAAATAAAATTTTTTTGTCTCAAAAATTTGGTGGCAATGGCTGGGCACAGTGGCTCACGACTGTAATTCCAGCACTTTGGGAGGCCAAGGTGGGCAGATCACTTGAGCCCAGGAGTTTGAGACTAGCCTGGGCAACATGGTGAAACACCATCTCTATAAAATAAAATTTTTAAAAAATTAAAAAAAAAAAAAAAGAAATTTGGTGAGGAGCCAGGCATGGTGATTCACGCCTGTAATCCCAACACTTTGAGAGGCTGAGGCGGGCAGATTGCTTGAGCCCATGAGTTTGAGATCAGCCTGGGCAACATGACAAAACCTTGTCTCTACAAAAAATACAAAAATTACCCAGGCATGGTGTCATGTGCCTGTAGTCCCAGCTACTCAGAGGATCACTTGGGCTTGGGAGGTCAAGGCTGCAGTGAGCCATAATCACACCACTGCACTCCAGTCTGGGCAACAGAATGAGACCCTGTCTCAACAACAACAAAAAAATAATAATAATAAAACACAGGCCGGGCACAGTGGCTCACACCTGAAATCCCAGCACTTTGCGAGGCTGAGGCGGGCGGATCACAAGGTCAAGAGATCGAGACCATCCTGGCTAATACGGTGAAATCCCGTCTCCACTTAAAATGCAAAAAATTAGCCGGGCGTGGTGGTGGGCACCTGTAGTCTCAGCTACTCGGGAGGCTGAGGCAGGAGAATGGTGTGAACCCAGAAGGCGGAACTTGCAGTGAGCCAAGATCGCGCCACTGCACACCAGCCTGGGCGACAGAGCAAGACTCCATCTCAAAAAAAAAAAAAAAAGAAAAAGAAATCTGGTAGGGACATTTTTGGTTGTTATAATCACAATAATCAGTTGCTACTGATATTTAATGAGCAGTAAACAAGTGGGCAGGAAGTGGGACAGTTACACAGAACAAAGAATAGTCTCATCACTTTCAAGTCCTGATGGACGGTCATATAAGGGAAAAACGTGTTTATAATTATGTGAGCTTAGACTCTCCATGTTACACATAAACCCAATATATTCTTGTACAGTATTGATATGTGCCGAATTTTTCAAGAATGTAAAATTTGGAACTTTGTAGTTATTCACCATTTCAGAAAATCACACTACTAAAAGAAACACTACTCATTATACTCATTATATTTTAAACATCAATACAACTTACCTCAATCAGTTTGTATATATAGTTGTCTATTTCATGGTGATTCTGTGTACAAACATCCAACTACTTCATTGGGACTTCCAGTGTGGTCATGCCTAGGCATTTATATATTGAAATACCTAGTATTTTATTATAAAACAGTTTCCTTTATTGCTTCTTACTGTGATTTCGGGCATTCTATTTTATTTTTATATTAGATGTATAAATAGGTTGTATTTATTGTCCATACATTTTTTTTTCAGGATAATAAAGTGATTGCTACAAAATATTTAATATTAAAAGGGGGATCGTTCATTCCATTGAGATTGAGAATCCCTGTTCTATAAGCGTTGGTTCCCTAAAGGTGAGGATTTGAATTAGGACAACTTATGACTGACCAAAAACCTGATTAAATTAAATTGACCCACAAAAATGGTATGGTTAAGGTATGTATTGGAAGATACAGTATTTTAAAATAAAACAACTTATCAGCAAGCCATTTCTATGTGCCTAGCATTTGATTACACTGGAGCCCACACAAAGAGGTGTAACATAGGTCTGCCTGCCTTCGTGGAACTTACAGGGTGGTAAAGAAAACAAGGCAATAGGAAAAACAAAGAACTACATGTCAGTCACTTTGTAAACATTTGTAAAATAAATGTTCATAATTCCTTCAGCTGTGCATTCTACAATTAAATGGACAGCATCAGTAAGGTGTGTTCACCATGACAAAAAGGAGACCAGCCTAATACCAAGGAGTTGGGGGAAGGACAAGGTTAGATCCTGGGAGGGACCAGTGAGAGAGAGATGACCGAACGAGATAATGAAACCTTGAAAGCATAGGAGCCTGAACTTAAAGCAATGGACGAAATGAAGCCCCTATAAACTTCTAGAGAAAGTAATAAAGATGAATTACTTACTGAGTCAATTAAACCTCTTTATATTTTTAAAATTTAAATTTAAATTATATTACTGATAGTAATATATATGACAGACACACTTACAGAGAGAAAGACAGATATAAATGATCTTGGGTAGTTGGGGAAAGGAGTCTGACACACGAAAATGAATTAAGATTTAGATTTGATGAAATTGAGATGATCAGTCTGAACAGACAGCTTTCAAAGTCAACGTAGAAGTAATTGCTGAATCTTTCACCAGAATGAATGAGCTCATGAAGAGAATGAACATGGTGAAGGAAAGAGGTATAAAACAGAGCCTTGGGGAACGCCCACAGGTTAGGGAACCAAAAGAAGGGCCGGCAATGCAGCCAAAGAAGGCAAATATGACTTTCCATTCAAATGATAAAACAATGAAAAGCTTCACTCTTGCCAGGTGGGTTGCAGAAACTAAAAGCATGATAAATCAATCATTTTTTAAGATTTAAGAAAGGTTATGGGCCACAGAATCATGATTGTTTACCAATATGTTATGACAGAATTCCTAAACTTTTAAGTTGATATCAAAGATTATAGCCCTGTATATAAATAACACATACATCCATGAAGGAGGTTATTCTAAAAGGAAGACATACTACTTACAGAGAAAAAATCCAGTTATATATAGGTGAGTCAAATGGCTCATATACTATTATAAACTCTCAGAAAATAACAGTAAGCAAAAATGAGTATAAATTCATCATCAATCATCACTGAAAGTTGCATTACCACAGGATTACTCTGACTCAATCTAATAGGCAAAGAAATTGCCTAAAGGGCAGTATAGCTTTGAGCATAAATTTAGTTGTATGCAATAGCAGAGGCAACTGCAACAGAAATCACTACATTCTTCACAAATTATCCTTTATTTTCCATGTTCATGTGTGAACTGAAGCTATTTGTATCAAATGTCTCAACTTTATGAACCCACCTCTAGATTGTTTTAGTAGTTAATTATTAACAGAAATTAATGTGCTATCATGACTAAACATTCCCAACATTAAATGTTAACTACAGTTGCCATCTAAGAATGTGAAGAACTCTACAAATAGGATATCCTGTGTCCCAGTTTGCCTGGGACAGTCGGTTTATACCTGCTTTTCAGGATCATTACTAGTACCCCCTTTCACTCTTAAAGTATGGATGGTAAATTACATGGACCCCATATCGATGAAGCCAAGCACACAGGACATTACTATTTTCTACTTCATGTTTATTCCTAATTTACAAAAATATCTGTCATATCCTATGAACATCCATTATAGTTGCTAGTAACTCATAGAATGCTGCTCACACTTTCAGAAACTAGCCCTGAAACAGCTAGGGACTGCCTCCTAGTGGTGGGGTGAGTCTTGTGTATCTCTGACCCCACCTGTGTTTCAACCTTTTGTCAAGCCTAGTGAGGTTCTCCCATACCTACCAATCAGCTTCGAATGACTCTTTCCATTCCATATTTTTTGCTCTTGTGCTTAATAAGCTATTGTGTTTCCTCATTCAAACCAAGATAATGGAAGTGTATCCCAAATCTGAAAGACTTTCTCCACAGGTGGAAATTTTTACTTTACAGAAAAAAATAGGCTTGATTTCTTGTAAGATCAGGAACAAGTCAGGGGTGTCTGCTTTTGTCACTTCTATTCAAAAAGTACTGGATTTCTAGTCAGAACAATTAGGGAGGAAAAAGAAAATTACAGGCATTCAAATTGGAAAGGAAGAAGTAAAACTCTTTCTGTTTGCAGATGAAATGATCTTCTGTATTAGTCTGTTTTCATACTGCTACAAAGAACTGCCCGAGACTGAGTAATCTATGGAAGAAAGAGGTTTAATTGACTCACAGTTCAGCATGGCTGGGGAAGTGTCGGGAAACTTACAATCATAGCAGAAGGCGAAGGGGAAACAAGGCTCCTTCTTCACAAGGTGGCAGGAAGGAGGAGTGCCTAGCGAACGGGGAAGAGCCCCTTACAAAACCATCAGATATTGTCAGAACTCACCCCCTATCTCCAGAACAGCATGGGGGAAATTGCCCCCATGATTCAGTAACCTTCACCTGGTTTCTCCCTTGACACATGGGGATTGTGGGGATTACAATTCAAAATGAAACTTGGGTGGAGACACAAAGCCTAACCATATCATCTTCTATGTAGAAAAAACCCTAACGAACCCACATAAAATCCAGGCATGGTGGCTCATAACTGTAATCCCAATACTTCGGATAGCCAAGGTGAGAGGATCACTTGAAACCAGGAGTTCAAGATCAGCCTGGGCAACATAGCAAGACCCCATCTCTAAAAAAAAAAAAAAGTTTTTAACCTGTCAGAACTAATAAACAAATTCTGCAAAGTTACAGGATACAAGATCAACACACACAAAGAAGAGCTGTATTTCTATAGCTTAGGAGTAAACAAGAAAGAAGAAAACAATTTCATTTATAACATTATCAAAAAGAATAAAATGCAACCATTAGGAAGACCATTATTAAAAAAACAGAAAACAAGTGTTGCTTGGGATGTATAGAAATTGAAACCCCTGTACACTGTTGGTGGGAATGTAAAATGGTACAGCTGCTCTGGATAACAGTACAGTGGTTCCTCAAAAAATTAAAAATTAAATTACCATATGAACCAGAAATTCTACTTCTAGGTATGTACACAAAAGAAAGCAGAATCTCAAACAGATATTTGTTGTTATACACTAAATTGTGTCCTCCTCAAAATTTACATGTTGAAGTCCTAACCCTCAGCACACCTCAAATATGTCTCTATATTTGGAGACAATGCATTTAAAAAGGTAATTAAGGTTAAATGAAGTCACATGGATAGGACTTACTCCAATATGACTGGTGACCTTATAAGAAGAAGAGACACCAGGGATGTGTCCACATAGTGAGAAGATGACCATCTGCAAGCCAAGGAGACAGGCCTCAGGAAAAACTGACCCCGACAACACCCTGATCTCAGACTTCTATCCTCTACAACTGTGAGAAAATTAATTGCTGTTGTTTAATCCACCCAGACTGTGGCATTTTGTTATGCTACTCCTAGTGAACTAATACATTTGTACACTCGTGTTCAGAGCAGGATTATTCAGAATAGCTAAAAAGTGCAAGCAACCCAAGTGTCATCTACCAGTGACACATATATTGTTTATCTCATATATATATCATATATATATACCCCCACAATAGATTATTATTATTCAACTTTAAAAAGGAATAAAATTCTGCTGGGCGCAGAGGCTCACGCCTGTAATCCCAGCACTTTGAGAGGCTGAGGCAGGTGGATCACGAGGTCAGGAGATCGAGATCATCCTGGCTAACACAGTGAAACCCCATCTCTACTGAAAATACAAAAAAAAAAAATTAGCTGGGCGTGGTGGCAGGTGCCTGTAGTCCCAGCTACTTGGGAGGCTGAAGCAGGAGAATGGTGTGAACCCAGGAGGCGGAGCTTGCAGTGAGCCGAGATCATCCAAGGCACTCCAGCCTGGGCGACAGAGCGAGACTCCACCTCAAAAAAAAAAAAAAGAAAAAAAAAAAGGAATAAAATTCTGACACATGCTACAACATAGATGAACCTTGAGGACATTATGCTAAGTGAAATAAGCCAGTCACACAAAGACAAATATTGTATGGTGCCACTTATATGAAGTAATTAGAGGATTCAAATTCCTAGAGACAGGAAGTAGAAGGGTGTGTGCCACAGGCTGGGGGAGGAAAAATGAAGAGTGGTTGTTTCATAGATACAGAGTTTGTTTTGACAGATGAAAGGGGTTCTGGCGATTGGCTGTACAACAATGTAAATACTTAATACTGAACTGCACACCTAAAAATGGCTAAGATGGTTAATGTTATATGTATTTTACCATAATTAAAATTTGGTTTAAAAAAAGAAAATACTTAGGAATCAATTTAGCAAAGGAGGTACAAGACTTGTACACTGAAAACTACAAAATTTTGCTGAAAGAAATTAAGGAAAACATAAATAAATGGAAAGACATCCAATGTTCATGAAAGAAATTAAGGAAAACATAAATAAATGGAAAGACATCCAATGTTCATGAAAGAAATTAAGGAAAACATAAATAAAATGGAAAGACATCCAATGTTCATGAATTGGAAGCCTTAATACTGCTAAGATAATGCCACCCAAAGCAATACACAGATTCAATTCAAAGACCCAATAGCATTTTTTGCAGAAATAGAAAAGTCCATCCTAAAATTCATATGAAATTCCCAGGGTCTCAGAAAAGCAAAAACAATCTTGAAAAAAAAATGACAAAGTTGGAGGACTTTTACATTCTGATTTCAAAAGCTACAAATATACCTTAAATACACAGTAAAATTTATTTTTTAAATGCTACAAATAATGGAAAAAGTATAGTACTGGCATAAAGACATACGTAAAGACCAATGCAATAGACAGCCTAGAAATAAACCTTAAGAGTATATTGTCAAATGATTTTTGACAAGGATGCCAAGACCACTTAATTGGGAAAAGACAGTCTTTTTCAATAAATGGTGCTGGAAAACCTGGATATCCACATGCAAAAGAAAGAAGTTGTCTTACTTTACACCACACACAAAAATTAACTCAAAATGGATCAAAGACCTAAATATAAAACCTCAAATTACAAAACTCTTAGAAAAAAGGGAGAAATCATCATGACACTGAATTTAGCAATAATTTATTGGATATGATACCAAAAGCACAGGCAACAAAATAAACAAATAGATAAATTGAACTACCTCAAAATATACTCTCAGCAGAGTGAAACAGCAACCAACAGAATGGGAGAAAATATTTCCAAATCATATATCTGATAAGGACTTAATATCCTGAACATATACAGAATTCCTATAATTCAATAACATAAAAACAATCTGATTTTTAAAATGGACACGGGACTTAAATAAACATTTCTCCAAAGAAAATATACACATGGCCAACAGGCACAAGAAAAGATGCTCAACATTACTAATCATTAGGAAGATGCAAGTCAAAATCACAATGAAATAACACTTCCTACCCATTAAGATGACTATTATTAAAACGAAAAAAACAAGCGTCAGCAAGGACGTGGAGAAAGGAGAACACTTGTGCATTGCCGAGGTGGGGGGAATGTAAAATGGTACAGCTGCTATGGAAAATATGATGGTCCCACAAAAAATTAAAAATAGAATTACCACATATTCCCGCAATTCCACTTTTGGGTATATACCCAAAATAATTCAAAGCAGAGGCTTGAACAGACATTTGTATACCCATGTTCACACCAGTATTATTCACAACAGCTAAAAGGAAGACAACCCATGTGTCCAACAAAGGATAAACAAAATGTATATATGTATACAACAGAATATAGCCTTAAAAGGAAGAAAATTCTGACACATGCCACATGAATGAATCCTGAAGACATTATGCTAAGTAAAATAAACCAGACACGAAGGGATAAATATTGTATGATTTCACTTACATGAGAATCTAAAATAGGTAAATTCACAGAAAGGGAAAGTATATTAAAGGTTTCTAGACTCTGGAGGAAGGGGAAAATTACAGTTTATTGTTTAATGACACAGAGGTTCTGTTTGGAATAATTGAAAAAAAATTTGGAAATAGTGGTGATGGTTGCACAGTATTGTGAATGTAATTAACACCACTAAATTGTACACTTAAAATGGCTAAAATGGGTCAGGCACAGTGGCTCATGCCTATAATCCCAGCACTTGGGGAGGCCAAGGTGGGCAGATCACCTGAGGTCAGGAGTTCAAGACAAGCCTAGCCAACATGGTGAAACACCATCTCTACTAAAAATACAAAAACTATCTGGGCATGGTGGTGTGCACCTGTAGTCCCAGCTACTCAGGAGGCTGAGGCTGGAGAATCACTTGAATCAGGAGGCGGAGGCTACAGTGAGCCAAGACTGCACCACTGTACTCCAGCATGGATAGCAGAGTGAGACTTCGTTTCAAAAAAAAAAAAAAAAAAGGCCAAAATGACAAATCTGTATTTATATATATTTCACTAAAATAAGAATTTTAAAAGGCATGAAGTTAGGCTTTTATTTGGATTGATACGATGAAATGTGAATAATCTGAATTCAGTCATCCATTTAGTAATTTTTTTTTTTTTTTTTTTTTGAGAACAGATTTTGCTCTGTCACCCAGGCTGGAGTGCAGTGGCATAATCACAGCTCACTGAACTCTGAACTTCTGGGCTTAAGCAATCCCATTTCAGTCTCCTGAATAGCTAGGACTATGAGCACACACACCACGCTTAGCTGATTTTTTAAAATATTTTTGTGGAAATGGGGTCTCACTACATTGCCCAGGCTGGTCTTGAACTCCTGGCTTCAAGCAATCCTCCCATCACAGTCTCCCAAAGTGCTGGGATTATAGGCATGAGCCACTGCACCTGGACTCACTGACATTCCATATAGCACATATTATGTTGTAGACACTTTGCCAGACTCTAAAGTGATAAAAAGACAATTATGATAATGTTTTTGTTGTCGCTTTTTGAGACAGGGTCCTGCTCTGTTGCCCAGGCTGGAGTGCAATGGCACAATCTCAGCTTACTGCAGCCTCAACCTCCTAAACTCAAGCAATTCTCCCACCTCAGCCTCCTGAGCAGCTAGGACTATAGCGGGCACCACCATGCCCAGCTACTTTTATTTTTTGTAGAGACGAAGTCTCACTATGTTGTTGCCCAGGTTGGTCTCAAACTCCTGGCCTCAAGAAATCCTCCTGCCTCGGCCTCCCAAAGTGCTGGGATTACAGGCATAAGTCACTGCACCTGGGCTATCATAATGTTTTCACAACATTAATAATCATTAATAGTTTTTTGGGTTTTTAAATTTTCAACTTCTATTTTAGATTCAAGTGGTATATGTGCAGGTTTGTTACAAGGGTATATTGAGTGATGCTGAGGTCTGGGATACAAATGATCCACCCAGGTAGTAAGCATAGTACCTAATAGTTTTCCAACCCTTGCCTTTCTCCCTCCCTCCTACTTCAGTGTCTACTGTGCCATGTTTAGCTCCCACTTGTAAGAACACAGTATTTGGATTCCTCTTCCTGTGTTAATTCACTTAGAATAATGGCCTCCAGCTGCACCCATGTTGCTGCACAGTACATGATTTCATTCTTTTTTGTTTCTGAGCCCAGGCTGGAGTACAATGGCACCGTCTCAGCTCACTACAAGCTCCACCTCCCGGGTTCACGCCATTCTCCTGTCTCAGCCTCCCAAGTAGCTAGAACTACAGGTGCCCACCACCACACCCAGCTAAGTTTTTGTATTTTTAGTAGAGATGGGGTTTCACCATGCTAGCCAGGATGGTCTCGATCTCTTCACCTCGTGATCTGCCTGCCTCAGCCTCCAAGAGTGCTGGGATTACAGGCGTGAGCCACCACGACCAGCCAATTTCATTTTTTTTCACGGCTGCAGAGTACTCCACGGTGCATACATACCACTGTTGATAGCCACCTAGGTTGATTCCATGTCTTTGTTTAATGATAGTTAACTGTTTTTTGAATATTCTTACATACTCCCAACAAACTTATGGGTTAATTTATATGATTATCCTCATTTTACTGATGAAGAAACTGGAGGCTTAGAGAGAATAAGCAACTTGCAAAAAGATCACAGTGCTCAACTATATATTCTTAACCATTATTCTGCCAGCAAGTGTATTTGCTACTATGAGAGGACATAAGCAATGCAATTAAATTAGTCACCCAGGATTTTAGGGATGTCTAAGCAAAAACTTGTAAGCTGAGTAGGAATTTGGTAGGGCAAGGGTTATAAGTTATATAAGAAAATGTTTCTAGGCCAGGTGTGGGAGCTCGCTCCTGTATTCCCAGCACTTTGAAAGGCCTAGGTGGGAGGATCACTTGAGGCCAGGAGTTCAAAACGTCTGGGCAACATAGGGAGACCCTGTCTCTACAAATAATTTAAAAGTTAACCAGGCATGGTGGTGCATGCCTGTAGTCCCAGATACTTAGGAGGCTAAGGTAGGCAGATCACCTGAGCCCAGGAGTTCAAGGCTATAGTCAGCCGTGACTCCACCACTGTACTTCAGCCTGGGTGACAGGACAAGACCCTGTCTGAAAAAAAGAAAAGAAAATGTTTCTAACAGTGGGAACAAAAAGCCCAGAAGAAAAGGCAGAGGGGACTTGGGGAACTTCAAGCAGCTTAGTGAAGGTAGATCTTAAAGTGTTAAAGGTAAACTGTCAGAGATGAGACTGTAGTAGTAAGTACAACAGAGAGAGGTTTAGTTTTGGCTTTACCTATTGTGAAATAAACCACCACAATGTTTAGTGGTTTAAAACAACAACCATTTTGTTATTTGTCATTATTCTGTGGATTGATCAGGCTCAGTTAGACAGTTTCGTAACTCCACATGATGCTGCCTGGGGCTGAAGTCATCTGGGGGTTTTACAGATGTGGAACATCAAAGATGGCTCTCTCACACATATGGCACCTTGTCAGGGACATCTAGAAAGCTAGATTCACTTGGGATACTGGGATGCCTGAGCCCTTCTCTTCCTCCATCTAGTTTCACGCACACTCTTTCCACTTTCTAGTCCTCCAGCAGGGGAGCTGGAGACTTACTATTAGGCACTTTAGGTGTGAAAATTAAAGCTATCAAGCATTCAACTTTTGCTGTATGGCAGAGGCCTGGAAATGGCACAGCATCCTTTCTACCATATTACTTAGAGTAAGTGACAAGGTCAGCTCAGATTCAATATGGGAGGGAATCCTGGAAGATGTGATTCATTGGGGGCCATCTTTGGAAACTAACTACCACAGGTTTTATGTATAGGATCAGGATTGAGGAAAGCATAACGAGTAAGGAGGTTATTGGAACAGACTAGGCGAGAGATTATAGAAGCATTTTGTATTTGGAATATCGACAGGTAAGTAGAATTAAGTTCTACTTAATTAAGTGATAAAATGAACTGAATTTGTTGAGTAACTGACGATGGAAATTGAAGAAGGACCAAGGTGGATAGAATGTAGATAACTTTCTGGTTTCCTTCTTGTGGTCAGGGGTTCATAGAGTTGTTATTCACTGAGACAGAGGATAAAGTACAAGGAGCAGATGTGGTAGCATAGGTACCGTTGTATGTGCATCACACAGATAGAAACTGGGTCAGAGATTAAGACTGAAAACACATATGCAGAGCAACTGAAAACATGGGAGTAGATGAATTACCCATAGAGGGTATGTAAACTGAGAAGACAGCCCAGGGAAGGGGTCTTGAGGAAAAACAATGTTTAATGGGTAAGCAGAAAAGGAGTAGTCACAAAGCAGACTAAGAAGAAAAAAAAAAAAAACTGCAAGAATAGAGAATCCCAAAACCCGGGGGGAAAAGGTGAAGATAAAATGACTACTAATATCAAATGGTATTGAGGAGTCAAATATGATTAAGACTAAAAATTGTCCCTTTGGATCTTAGACATATAATTATTGACTTTGGTAAAAGCAGTCTTGGGGAGAAGCTTTACTACAGTGAATTAAGATGTAAACAGAAGGTGATGACATAGAAATAGTAAGGAGGCAATTTCTTCAAGAAGCTCAGCTGTTAGAAGAAGACCTAGTAGTAAGTATAGGAGGACAAAGGATCAAGAGAGGATTTTTAAAGATGGCAGAAGTCACCGCATCTTTAAGTTCTGTTGGGATAAAGCCAATAAGGAGGGAGAAAGAAACTGAAGATGCCAAAAGAAGCCTCTGAGGAAGCTTAAGAGACAAGAGCAAGAATACAGAATCAGAGATTAGCTTCAGACAGAAGAGAATCACTGTGCCTAACATTTGACAGAAGTAAAGGAATGGTTATGAGCTGTGATGGTTAATACTGAGTGTCAACTTGATTGGATTGAAGGATACAAAGTATTGACCTGGGTGTGTCTGTGAAGGTGTTGCAAAATGAGATTAACATTTGAGTCAGTGGGCTGGGAAAGGTAGACCCACTCTTAATCTGGGTGGGCACAATCTAATCAGCTGCCAGTATGGCTAGTATATAATCAGGGAGAAAAATGTGAAAAGAGAGACTGGCCTAGCCTCCCAGGCTACATCCTTCTCCTGTGCTAGATGCTTCCTGCCCTCGAATATTGGACTCCAAGTTCTTCAGTTTTGGAACTTGGACTGAATCCTGGCTCCTCAGCCTGCAGACGGCTTATTGTGGGACCTTGTGATCGTGTTAAGTTCATACTTAATAAACTCATATATGAAAAAAAAAAAATATATATATATATATATATATTCCTTTAGTTCTGTCCCTCTAGAGAACCCTAATACATGAGTAGAGGTAAGATTGCAGGTATGGTAGCTGAAAGACAAGGGAATTCCTCTCTGATGCCTTCTACAGTGTTTCCTCAATAAAGTAGGAAGTAAGGTCATCTGCTAAGAAAAAGGATAGAGGGTTTGAGAAGAATAAAGGGGGTTTTAATGGCCACCATGAAGACTAGGTTAAAGAGAAGACTAGAGGCTGCGCAAGGTGGCTTACACCTGTAATCCCAGCACTTTGGGATGCCAAGGTAGGAGGATCACTTGAACTCAGGAGTTCAAGACCAGCCTGGGAAACATAGTGAGATCTTGTTTCCACATAATTTTTTTTAATTAGCTAGGCATGGTGACATGAGCCTGTAGTCCCCGCTACTTGGGGGGCTTAGGTGGGAGGACTGCTTGAGTTCACAAGGTCAAGGCTACAGTGGGCCATGGTTGTGCCACTGCACTCCAGCCCAGGTGACAGAGTGAAACCCTGTCTCAAAAAAAGAGACAAATGATTAGAAAAACACAGCAACATTGGAAAGATTGTTAAAAAGCTTAAGAATCCAAGGCCAGGTTGGCAACAATGCCTCTATGGAATCCTGCCAGCTCAGCTGTGAGGTTTTCTCTTTTGGCATTCAATAATCAGGTATAAAAAGTAAGTTACATAGATTCAAGGGAGGAATTGTGCTAGAGAGGCATTGACAGGTGGGTAACATTCAAGAAAATTAACAATTTTAGCAAGAGGTCTATTGAGAACTGTAGGTAATTACGTTTTTTATTTAGTTAAGAGACTCGCAACTCACAATGTTATTAGTTTTGTAGTTTGCCAAAAGTATATATTTGTAGCACTTTCGGTTATACTCAGATGTACTACAGAGTATGGATGGGGTCCCCATTTAGAGTTCTTTCTGTCCCTGTAAGAGACAGACCAGAGAACCACACCAGCCATCTTAGGTATCAATATCTCTATTTAGAGGTGAATTAAAGAGAAATAACAGGAGCCACATACATAATTTAAAATGTTCTAAAATCTACATCAGAAAAGTAAAGAGAAACTAGTGAAATTATTTTTAGTAATATATTTGATTTAACCAGTATATCAACATATTTTTTCAAAAGCAATTAATATAAAAGTTAATGAGATGTCACATTCTTTTTTTACATATACTAAGTCCTTGAAAACTAGGAAGAGTTGTATACTTACATTGCATCTCAATTCAGACTAGCTACATTTCAAGTGCTCCAAAGCCACATATGGCTAATGGCTACCATAATGGACAGTGCAGGTCCAGATGTTATGGTTCCACAGTTACTCTTGCTGAATTAACAGAGCCACTGAGGTTCTTCCTTAGATACCATCATCCTACTCCCATAATCAAACATAATTCATAACATATGCTTACATAGCATACTGCATCTATAATGTTCAGTTATTTGTAGGCTCAAAAATGTAGACACGTGTGTTACAATGAGATCATCTCAAGATAGTTCTGGTCCCCCCTAATTTCACGCTGACCATTGCTTGGAACCACCAGTATCTGCACAGCCATTGGCTAATATTTGCTGTCCCAGCTAGCCAGGTGTGGCAGGTGGAAAGTAGCTGCCCAGTCAGGGGTTCAGCTTTCTTTACTAAGTTAGTTACGACTCACCCACTAACAATCCAGCTTCCAAAATTCTGTTGATGTCACCTTTCATGTTCCCTTTGTCATTACGGAATTTATGCCTTTTTTATTCCTTGACTTTTATTTTACTGTGTTTTCATGAGAGAGTAAAAATGAACACGTTATTCAGTTGGCCATGTTTATCTAAAAGTTGCTTTTATGATTGGGGCTGATTTATTTCAAAATCTATACAATTATTATCAGAAGACACTGATCTGCAGACATAGAAGACAAACTTTTTCAAGTTTCTTTAAAGATCTACTTCAATCCAAATTCCAAATATAAATAATGTACAATATCTTAATGAAAAATCAATTTTCTCTTAAATTTTCTCTATTAAGAACATTTTATATTCAGAATACTCTTGTGCATATGACAAGCTAACATGAAAAGAGAGAAAGATAGTGTTATCAAACGCTACTAACCCTGCTTCCTCCAGACGAACTGTAAAAAATTGTCTAACTACAATTCAATTGTTTTGTATGTGCTGTGTGAGCCTTAAGTAAATATTTGGACTCTAGTCACCAGAGGTTTTACATTTTGTGGAAGTCTGCAAAGTTATCACATGTAGAAACTGTTAACCTATTACCATTATGATTAAACCCAAGGAGTACCTAATTCCAGCACCTTCCAGACTAGAAGTTAGCAAGCACTGTCAAAACAAATATATTCATCAGTATCATAACACTTGTAATAGGATAGACTATGTTCATTAATGTGTTCTCTGAAAAAAAAAAACACATTTCTCCAGCAGTGTTGCAAATTTATTACTTTTTAAAAACTAATTTTTAATTAACTTTGTGTTCTAAGTCTGTTTGAAACAAAAGTCATCCTTTTAAAAATAGGGAGAGTTCAGTCTATTTTATTTGTTCTTTTAAGATTATTTTTGCCCTTTCATTAGCATTAAGCCAGAGCAATATGCTGTAATCTTTTTAACTACAACCCACCCACATAAAACAGACCAGATAACTAATTAAGCTGAGATTATGGTACAGCAAAACACAACAGCTTTAATCAACTTCAGAATAGGTAATGGATATGAATCTTTTCTAAAGCAGTTTAGAAATATTGATATTGTACTCTTTCACCAACATTTTTCTCTACTCATGACCTTTAGTCAATGTCTATATTTCCATTTTCTTTTTAAAGATTAGCAAAATTTTTAAATTTAATTCAAATATGTTTTAGTACTATTATGTATCAGGCACTGCTAGGTGCTAAGAATAAAAATATTACCAAAACATATTCTCTGTACTAAAAGACCTCAAAATCTATAGCATGACAGACTGGCATACAAACTAACAACTATAAAGCAGTATGGTAAGTACTGCAATAAAGATATGAACAAAGTGTTATGGGAAGCCCAGAGGCAGGAATGATTAATTCTGTCTGGGAATGGTGGTGGAAGGAATAGGATTTTCCCAGTGGGAAGAGGTAGAAGGAAGACTACTCCAAGCAGAGGGAATAACATGAAAAAAGGCATAATGAAAATACACAGCTTCTTTGGGAAACAATAAGTAGCCTGGTGTGGCTAAAACATGAGATTCCCACAGAGTAATGGTAGAAGCCATGTGGAAGTTTAAACTTTTTGTTATAATGAAGGGAATGAAATGCCATAAAAGCAGGAAAGAGGTGTGATTTGTCTTAGAAAGAAAACTCTGTGGCAGTGTGAATGACTGACTACAGAAGGGGGATAGAAGGAAGCCAGGAAAACCAATTAGGAAGCTATTGTATAGACTGTGTGGAACTCTGAGCAGTAATTGTGGAACTGGAGAGAACGAAAAGAAGAATGGATTTGAGATGTATTTCAAAAGTAGCATCACCTGGACATGATGGCTATTTGGATGGGGAAGGAAAGCGGAAAAATCTCAAAGATTCCACGATGTACTTTGGCTTACATGATGATTTAATCTAAACAGAAAGCAAAAATTTTAAAAATGAGCTCAGTGTAGCAGATATTTTCCAAATTCGTTGTGTTATTGATTGGATTCAAGCGGAGAGATCCAGGAGGCTGCTGGAAATAAGGGTCTCAGGTAAGGAATGTAGTCAATACCAAAAAATACAGAGTTTTAGCAACATAAAGATGATATTTGCAGTCATGTGAGCAGATGAAGTTTCAAAAAGGAACAGGAGGAACCATTGCCAAATACTTCACACACACAAAAGTCAGATGAAAAATATTTAAGGCAAAACTTTTAAAAGAAATATTTTATAAGAAAATATAGAGAAATGTTTTCATGATCATGAGGTAAGAAAGGACTCCCTAAACAAGACATATAAAAAGCACCAATCAGAAAGAAAAAATTTAACAAATTCAGCTAAGAGTGAAAGTGCAATCCACAAAGTGGGGAAAATATCTGCAACACATATAACTCACAAAGGACTAATATGCAGAACATACACGGAGCTCTTACAAATCAGAGAAAAGGCAGACAATCTAATAGAAAAAAAAAGACAAAGGCAAATATAAGAAGAATAGGCACTCTGCAAAAGAAGAAATAAAAATAGACAACAAACATATGAAAAGGGGCTCAATCTCATCAGTAATCAAGAAAATACAAATTAAAACCACAACGAGATATTACTACACACCCAATAGAGAGACAAAATTTTTAAAGTCTAACAATAAATACTAAACTCTGGCAAAGATATGGAGCAATTAGAATTCTCATTCACTATTTGAGAACATGAACTAACACAACCAATTTGGAAATTATGCCAGTATTTAGTCAATACATACATGTCTTATGGCTCAGAAACTTTACTCCTAGAACATATCCTAGAGACCTGCATTCTTATATGCATCAGGATATGCATAAAAGAATGTTCAGAGTGGCATCATTATAACTGTCCCAAACTGGAATCAACCCAAACACCTATCAACAGTAAAACAGATAAATTTTGGTATATTCACACTATGTAATATTATACAACATACAGCAATAAAAACGAACAAGCTACAGACACATAATTATAAACATTACAATGTTAAGTGAAAATAGTTACAAAGATAATACAATATAATTTTATTCTTATAAAATTCAAAACTGGCTAAATAGATCTATAATTATTTAGGAATATATATAGAGGTGGTTAAGATAGAAAAGAAATGCAAGAAAAAATTATAGACCGTTCCCAACTTACAATGGTTCAATTTAGGATTTTTCAATTTTATGATGGTGCAAAAGCAATATACATTCAGTAGAAACCATATGTTAAGTTCCTGTGTATTCATTCGGGTTTTCACTTTTACTACAGTTCTCAATAAATTATATGAGATATTTAACAGTTTATTATAAAATAGGCTTTCTGTTATGTTATTTTGCACAACTGTAGCTTAATATAAATGCTTTCAGCACATTTAAGGTAGGTTAGGCTAAGCTATGATGTTTGGTAGGTTAGATGTATTAAATGTGTTTTCAACTTACAATATTTTCTTTTTTTTAATTTGACTCTAGTCAATAAACTTATGATATTTTTAACTTACTATGGGTTTATCGGGACATAACCTCACGATAAGTAAAGGAGTGTCAGTAACATGAGCAACAGAATAGCAGTTACCTCTGGTGAGACAGAAGAGATTATGATGGGTAAAGAATAACCTAAAAAATTATGTGGTCCTAATAATATTCTATTTCTTGACGTGGGGGTAGTGATTACATGGTGTTAAGTTGATAACCATTTGATGAAATGTACATATAAATTTTGTAAACTTTTAAATAATTTTACAACATAAAATTTTAATGAAATAAATTTTGAAAGAGATGTGATAGTGAGAACCAAAAAAGTCTTATTTCTAAGGATGATCAAAAGAGTTTAAGAAAGGATGCTATCAAATCCATTCAAAACTAACTTTAAAAATCAGAAAGAAACAAAGGTAATTCTGTATCTGAGAAGAATTACATATAAATCTGTTTCATGGCTGATGACTGGGCTTCACTCTTTAATTCACTCAATAAGCACTGCTGAGTCCTACCTTGTGTCTGGCACTGTGCCAAGGGCTGAGAGTACAGGAAAACTTAGTCCAACCTCTTAGGTTTCTCTTAGCTCTAGGAACCCTGCTGATTTCTAATCTCTCTCAGGATAAAAGGTTTAGCTGACTTATTAATTGGAATACAATCTCAGGGTAAAGAAAAATCTCAGTTCCTAATAAAAAGTTCAAACAAAAGGTATGCAGGATTATCAGGTGCTGAGCTGAGTACACAATAAAGTTTATGCCTCAACTTGAGAAAATACAGGGAGAAAATAGGTGCTATTTATTTTCTCTAAACATAATAAACATGAATAGACAACATTTATTTTTCACATTAAGGGGAAGACTGAAGAAGTTATCAGCATGAATAGAATCATGAAATAAGGGTTTAAAAAAACCTGAAGAATAAAGGTACAACTCAAACAAGACTTCTGCTCTTTGCTTTTCAATAAAGGAGACCTATAGGGATATGATCTCTGCTACCCAACTTGTTAACTCATTTCTTAATGTCCAGACTTAGCTCTGAAAAATAAAATTTACCCAAAAAGACAAGGATTTTCCATTAGCGAGATTTTAAAAATCAAGCTACAAGCTTCAAAACTCAAAAATAGATGTTTCCAAGTTAGTGTAGTTAGGGGGAAAAAAAAGACCTGAATGTTTGCTTACACATAAGCCTCAAATACAGAGCCATTAATCTAATCCCAACTCTATATCTGGTTTAAACTTATTCTCTGGATTAGAACTCCTATAATGTAGCAATGTTCTGAGCAAAGAAGATTCACTCAAGAACAGAAAACACCACTCATAAATATGAACCCACTAATAAGAAATTTTTAAATTACTTAGAAATGAAAATCAATGAAAATCAGTAAGAAATTAAAATTAATAAAGAATTAATGGGGAAAATAGAAAGATGAGACTTGGTATCACACTAGTCTCCTCAATTAATGTTAATGTCTCTCAGAAAATTCATTAAAATGAAATTTAAGTGATGCCCAGAAACAGAAAAGTAAGGACATCCCAATAAATAATTTTCAATGACCAAAACTCAAATTTTTACAACTTGAATTTAGATGAAGCATCTTTTATTAATATTAATCTGGCAATCAGATTCTCAAATGATATGATTATGTATTTTAAAATTAATGTTTGTTATACACTTAAAAATGTAGATACCTCTTAGAGCAAATGAGAATGGAATCTGAAGACTGAGTACCAAGATCTGCTACCTACCAATAATGCAATATTGAATAAGTAACCAAACCACTTAGTCTCACTTTACCACTGCCAACTTCACAAGACTCGGGCAAATTAAAGAAAACAATATATGTGAATAATATTGTACAAACACCAAAGCATGGGAAGTGCAATTTTTTCAATCTACTACAAAGACTACTTTTGACAAACTAATAAATATCTTTTATTCACAGTAAAGAAAAAAATTTAAATCTACAAAAGCATAGTATAATAAAGTCTTAGTATTCTCCCTCAGTTTCAAAAATTATCAACTCAAGGCTAATCTTATTTCTTCTATTTTTGACCCACTCTCTCTCTTCCTTGACTATTTTGAAGCAAGTCCCAGACATCATATCATTAACTTCCCTAAGGGCTTAAATTCAATAGCCTCTATTTAGTTCATGTACAGGTATGGTATCCGAAGTCTAACAGAGAAGTCTGGGCTAGAAACATGAATTTGGGCAATGAAACACCAGCAATGAAATCAAGATTTGAAGCAACAGCTCTGGATGAGGTCAAATATTCACATGCTTGAGAAACAAGAAGGTAGATTATCTGGGTGCTCTTTCATTAAAAATACAAATAGACATAAAGCACATCTCCTCCACCCAAGAAAGAAACCCTATGAATTTACAAAGGCCTACAGATTTTTTGTATCTTACGATTTAAAGTGCTTTTCTCCCTTAAAAAGTGTCCCTATGTAGTAACAGTAACTACTCTAAAAGATTTAACAAATGCCCCAAACATGAATAGATATATTTTATGCAACATCAAATTTAAACATTGATATTGTAACCAACTACAAATCTACTTTTCAAAGTATTTGTTAAAAACTTGTTACTCCATGTATATTTTATTCCTTGCAGTGTATAAATCTCTTTTTAATTTCTTTTGTATATTTCACAGCAAAATTTTAAAAATAAATTTTAAAAATAAAATATGATTCCTATTGAAATAGCTATGACAGATGATGTAGCTTACAAGCATTTAGAGCTCTGAACATACATGAGAATATTTGTATACTGAAAATGTTTATACATTCTTTAGACACCAAATGTTTTATACACTCTTTAGAAGCTGAATCAGAGATCATTTATTCTTACATTTTATTTTTTACCCCGAGTGTAAAGATTAGTTATGATCTATTTATACTCCAATCCTGAAAAATTTTTGACTCAAGTTCCTTAAATCCTAATTTACAATCCACTTTAAAAGAATTTCTAAAATAGCTTTCATAATCTGTTTAGCAAAGATTAACCTTTGTAAAAAAGTATTTGTGACCATTGGAAAGGAATGCAATTTTGTCCCTTTAGTTATATTAGTCACCAAGTAAAAGATTCAAAGGAGGTAAAAGAGGCACAATTTTTAGAAACACCATAGATTTCCAATGTTTGAATTTTGATGGACCATCATTGATTAAATGGAGCCTAAGTCCTATTTGGTTAGAAAGAACTCCAACATATTTTAAGTATATCCCTATCTCTTTCAAGTAATAGTTTTAGAAACAAAAGTGTACAATTTCATAAATTAGAGTGATATGCATTTTAGTTTCAAGTACACCATACACTTCTTTGCTCTATTTTTTTCCTAAGAAAAAAACTAGATATATTTAAAAGCAGTGTCAATTCTGGCTGTATCATGTAACTGCCATTTCACCTAAATTACTGGATTTTTTCACAAATATTTTTGATTTTTAAAACTTTTGAGGAACTGCACCTGTGTTTTAAGTAAAATACAACTCAGTTTTAAAACATGATTAAGGAATCATCAGATCAAAATGGCATGTTCCCCTCCTCCACACACACAAAAATTCAATTATTTTTTCAGATATCAGTAAATATCAACAGGATAATTAAGAGGCATAATTGCTTTCTCAGGAACCATCTACTAAACACAGCCAAAAAAGATTCTGGTTTTCAAAAAAGTACAGTCCAGACACCCAAACATTTATTTAAAACAGATTCTTTCCTTAAGATAATGAAGATGCTTTCTTGTCAAATAGGCAAGATATTGTTATTATTTAGTATTCATTTAAAATGTGGTGGGTTTTAATTCAAGTATTGTTTAATATAAATATTTCTTGAGGGTTTTTTCATTTTCATTTTAAACATGAAAATGTATGGGGGAAGGGAGAGAAAGTGTGAAAAATATAGAATAACTTGTTGAGAACTTATTCTGTTTTTAATTAGGGAATTTTATAAAAATATCTTGTTGCTGTTCTTAAATTAATTCCGCATCAGAAGCCAAGTGATTTTTTGGTCTTGAATAGTAATGATACAGATTCTCTTTACCAATAATGTATATAATAACAACATTTATATATCAGATTTTATTTCTGTACCTCTAAAGAAAACCTTAGGGCTTGTCATCAGGCACTAATGACATCATTAACATTAATGAATTCTGCCAGAGCGAGTAGTGAATTTATATTTTCACAATTGAAAAAAAATCACAATTTAGCTGTGGAAATTGCTATTTTGCACAAAATACATTAAAAACTAGTAATTTTCTTTTGATACAAGAAATGAAACCACTCCGGTTTTTGGTCTCTGTAATTTAGCAGAAATGAATTTGCTGACATACAGCGTCTTAAGGTTTTTACCTGTTTTTCTTCTCAGATTCCCCCTTACGTTTAATGCCCTGTAGCTTTAAGATTTTTTTCTAAAACAAAACAAAACAAAAAAACACACACACACAAAAAAACCACTAATGAATTAGAGAAACACTGTCTCTATCTATACTCAATAACTGGTATAAAAAATTACAGAAAGGCTCAACAAACGAGGTCACTTCACCGATTCTGTTCAGAACTTCAGCAAATTAAAGCAGTGCCCTTGAGAGAGTTTTAAGATTAAAAACAATCTTTAAAATCATAAATATGACCCATCCCTTACCCTTAAAGCACTTCACACACGTTCGTCTAAGAGTAGCCTTTTTTGCCCCTACAGTATAAACAGAGAATACAAGGTATGAGTAAAAAACGTCAAGATTTCGTTGACCACTCAAAGAAAGAAAACTGTTGACGTCTGAACGTTGTTAAATTTTCGCAGGTTGCTAAATCTCGTTAAGTTGCTTCAATTCTAGTCGCTCCAATTGAGTCAGGAACACCCAAACCCAAACCGAACAAACTTCCTGGACAGAAGGGCGAGCTGAAGTCGGTTCTCAGAGAACCTGCCTGTCAACAGGTGGCCGGCCGAGGGTGGGGTTGGGGGGGGACCTTCCGCGTTCCCGCCGCCGCTGCCCAGGGACTCTCGGCCAACGCCAGCGCCCTCACCCTGCCAGGCCTGGCCACCTCCCGCCGTCCCCCGCAGCCCCCGGCCCGGCGGCGCACTCACCCCAATCCCACACGCTCCAACGTCCCGGCAGCCTGAGGTGGCGCCGCGGCCCGGCAGGCCCAGGGCGCCTTCTCACTTCCGGTTTCCACTCAGCGCCGTGGGGTTTCAGCACCTGCCGGGAGGCCCTGGGAGAAGCACGTGCCTCTTTTCGAAGCCTCGTTCCCCCGGCGGGAACTCCGGCCGGGCCTCGGTGTGCCTGGCCGCCAGCCCCCTCCCGCCTTAGTATCCAGGTGCCGAAGCTTCTAGACACCCCCGAGGGGCCGGCCCACGGGGTCGCATCTGCCCTTCCCGCCCGCAGCCACGACCTAAAGTGTGAAGCTCCGACACGTCCCAGGCCGAGTGGAGTCAAATAACAACTGCGACGAAACTGAGGCCCAAAGATCTGGGCACCTTGCTCCGGAGGCCACACAGTTGTCCAAACGAGTGCAAAGCCGGGTCTCCTGGTTTCGTTCCATTTAGCAGCCAAGAGGACTGCTGGGCCCCACAGAGCTCGCCTCAGGGAGCCGCGGGCCTCGAGCGGCATTGGCAGCTGCTGCTTGAGCCAAAGCGGCCCTGGGGCCGCTACAGGCAGGGTCACTTGAGGGGAGCGCCCAAAAGGCCCTGAAGCCCGGGTGCCCAGGCCAGTGCGGCGCAAGCTGGAAGCCTCCTCGTCCTGGCCGCCCGCCAACTCTCCCCGGCACATGCGGGGTCCGCACCAGAGGTGCCACGGGGCACCCCAGCAGGTCAGGCTTGGCCCCTCATTTCACCCAAGGCGCCGCCTAAGGGAGACCCTGCGCGGGCGCGGGCCGGCCCTGCCTTCAGGCCCGGCGCGCCAGGGCGGCGCCGCTGGGCCAAGGGCGGAGGGGCCGCGGCTGCGCCCCCTGTGGGCCTCTGCTGAGTCGGGGAAGATGGTTTGTTGGCGTGGGAAGGGCGCGCCCGAGCATGGCCTACCGAATCCGGAGGGAGGACGCGGCCGAAAAAGCTTTCCTACAGCCGGGCTTGCAGCCCTGCGACCCCGCTGGGCGCGGGGCGCGGGGCGCGGGAGGGGTCATTCTCCGAACCCCGCCTCACGGTGTGTTCTCAGGTCTCACACGGAATTTTTAAAAAATAGGGGATGTTGGTCACTTCGCAGGAAACTTTTCGTTGTTTCCTTGTTTCCTTCCCGCCCGTGGGCAAGTTGAGCAGATTCATGGCCTTACACCCAGGAGGTTTCAGGCCAAACAGAGTCTGGACAGTTCCAGGCTCTGCATTTTCTGAGGGAGGATTTGCCCCCACCCCCGTCTTCCCTCAGAGGGAGATGGAACTGTCCTTCCTGACCCCCAGATGCAAGTCAGGCGTCTTCTTCCCCTGCCAAAGTGAAACGCGTCCTTGTCGACTTTTCCAGGTTATGAGTTTGTATGTTTTAAAAGAACTTTACGATACGAAGAAAGGTAATTTGGCTACTTCTGGCAGGAGCTGAGGGCTTAGAGGGACATCTTAGCACGTGGAAGGAATGACTCTGATTCCCCAGCCGCGGTGAAGCCACCCGGGACAGCTCAGCAGCAAGGAAGGTTGTCTGCTGCCAACATGCAGGACACGGATCGTTTTTTTGTCGTTTTGCTTTCTTTTCCTTTTTGGCTCAGCTCTGAGAGCATTACAGAGCTATCCTTTCCCGCCTCCCGACCCTCTTCCCCTCCCCCTCTTCTTTCTGGTGCAGGCAATTAGGGTGAAGAAATCAGTGCCAGGCTCCTGCCTCTGAAGAGAAAGGAATTGCTTCGGGAATTGAGTCCTGACACCTGTCTCTGTCCTGGATGGCGAGGGGGGATGCGGGGTCAAAACGCCTGGGGGAAGAGGCCAGGCTGACGCGGAGGGGCGTGGTGGGGGTGGGGGAGACACTCCCTAAGCGAAAGTTTCTGGGGGCTCCTCTTGCCAGGTCCTCCCGCCTCATCCTTTGGCCTCCAGCTTCACGCAGGTCATTAACACGCGGGTTATTAACACGGAGTTTCCCTCGCTTTTAGCCCCCGGAGACCAAGACCTGAGGCTGGAATCAGAAGAGCAACACTGACGAGCCGTTCATTAATTTGCATTTATTTTCGGGAATTAATGTAGATAAAGAGGAGGAGGGGGACTGCCTTACATTTCAACAAGTAATTTGTGATCTTCACATCAGACAAATCAAATTTACAAATTACTTTCCCACCTACTGGACGAAGCGGCCAAAGCCAAAATTGATACACAGGCGCGCTGGCTCTCCGCAGATTTCGGAGAACGAAGGTGCACTAAAAACTCACTAGACAAAACAAGGGTGTTGAAAGAGAGAAGCCGACAGAGGAGTTGGAACTGGGTTTGGGGCCTGGGTTTGTCTGTTTTTCCCTAATGCTGTACTTTTACGGATTTTGTTTTGTTTTGTTTTTTGTTCCCTGGTTTTGGTTTTCTTGTTTTAGGTTTGTAAACTGGAATTGTGCCCCTGTGCTTAGACCGGATGAGGGGTTCAGCCCTGCGCCCCTGCCCAGCCCCCACCTCTGTACCCTAACTTGTCTGTTTCCTCCACACTTCTGATACCCCGTGCCCAGCTTCCTAAAACCAAGCGGTTCTCTTCAATAAATACACAGAGGGAGAAGATGTGAAGAGGGCAGGGCAGCTTTGCAACAACTGAAAACGAAAAAGCGCCATTGATTGAGGAAGAGCTGAAGGGGAACGGACAGAGGGAAAACACTTTTTGCTTTTGTTTTTTATATATGTGTATATATATACGTATATATATATGTGCTGTATATCTCTTAAAGTTCTGTTTCCTGGGTGCTAAGACAAGATATGTTCAGTTCAACCAACCAACAGCAACTAAAAAGTTTAAGTGGTCCCTGGAACGGACCTGACTATGTACAGCATTCCCGCCGAGGCGGAAGCTTGAACCAGTCCAGCGCAGGGCGGGGCGGGATGCGGCTCTGTGCGCGGAAGGCTGGGGGCGCGCTCCTCCGACGGGCCTAGCCCTGGCGCGCCCCAGCGCACTCAGCTGGGGCGGAAGAAACGCCGAGAGGCTCTGGCCCGCAGGCGTGGAGCAAAATCGAGGGCAGCTGAAGGGGCGGCAGTCTGCGCGGGAGGAACTCTTAGTGGTTTTGATTTGGAGTAGTTGTGGGTGCTCCAATGGGCAGAAACACGCCAGTTAGTGACTCCAGTGTCCAGAAAGAATAAATTAGTGTTGGGCTCAAACAGCGGATCAGAGCGAAGAGCCTCCGAAGGCTGCAAGTGCTTAATAGCTGTCCAGAAAGGTTGGAAGGGGAGACTTAGGAGTTTAGTAGGGGCTGAAGAGGGGAGAGAATACATCTCTCCTGTATAGAATGTGTAGGCCAAGCCGAAGCACCGGTCCCCCCATCCAAGGGGTAGGGCGGGTTTGCACATCCCCCCAAGCAAGTGGCACAAAAATGGGGGCGGCAGTGCAGGCAATGGACATCTTTTGGGGGGTGAAAATTCAGTTTTGGAGAAGTCGAGGCAAAGGCGGGCGGTGCAGCAGCAGCAACAGGATGGGGACCACGGAGGGCGCAGGTAGTTGCGTTTCTTCTCCTCTCTCATTCCTGGGCTCACAAGACCTGGAACCGCCATGAGGCTTGGTCCTTATAGTCCAGACAGTCGGGAGAGTTGAAGTTGAGTTTCCAGGCAGAGGAAGCAGCAGCGGCGCCAGGCTCCTTGTAATCCAAGCAGTCGGCAGAGTTGAAGGCAAGCCCGGAGCCACCGTAGCCTTGGTGGTGGTGGTGGTGATGGTGGTGATGGTGGCCTGAGGATTGGCTCAACGGGTGGTGCGCATGTGGGTGATGGTGATGGTGGCCCGCCATGGAGGAGGGTGCCATGGGGCTGAGCTGGTGCGGGTGGTGATGTGAGTGCATGGGTGCTAGGTATGAGCCGCAGTCCACGCCGCCAAAGTAGGAAGAGGAGGGCGTAGGGTAGCCTTGGCCGTAGCTGCCGCCCTGGCCGTAAGACATGGGGTAAGAGGCTGCTGCGGTGGCGGCGCCTGCAGCTACCGAGCGCTGCATACACGAGGCGTTGCTAGGCGCGGCCAGTGGCTCCGGCACTGACACGGACGCGGGCGCTGAGCCTGGCGAGATGGAGGCCGGGCTCCAGATAGATGAAGCAGCCGGTGTACTCAGTGACGACGCGGCGGCCACCGGGTTCCCACCTAGTCCCGCAGCCGCGGCAGCCGCTGGGTTGGCGGAAGAGCTGGACGCTGAGCTAGAGGACGAGGCAGAGCTGGACACAGCTGGCGGCGTGAATTGGCCACTGCTTTCGGAGCCCGAGCTCTCCCGTACTGGAGAGGACTTCTTCTTGGCTGGGCGGCTCTTGGTTCCGCTCCCGCTCTGCTGCTGCTGGCGGCATTTGGCGCGGCGGTTCTTGAACCAGACCTGCCGTGGGCCGGATGGGGGGAGAGTGGGTCAAGGGAAACTAGGGGAGCTTGTTGCTCCCCTGCCCCTTGAACCCAACTCCCCGCCCAGAATATCGCAACCCTTTCCCACCGAGGCCTCCGCCCCTTCCTGTCTCTGGCCTGGCCAGACCCTGCCCCCTACCTCGGTTCCCAGCTCCTCCACCCTCCCCCATCCTTCTGCTCAAAGTCCCTCCTCAGCTGGTTCCAGAGCAGGGATGCGCACCTCCCCACCTCTACCGCAACTCTGCCCTAGGGCGGAATATTTCAGTCTGTCGAGCCAGAAGTTCTGCCATCTCTAAATTGCTGCTGTTGGCTGCTTCCCTGTGTGTTTGGAGGCCCCCTGTGTGTTTGGAGGCCCAGTTTTCTACTAACAGAGCTCAGGCAACAGCGGAGAGGTACAGGGCCGAAGAGTGTGGAACAGTCACCAAGTCCAGGGCCAGAGCCGTTTCACTGAGCAGCTCCCGGAGGCCAGAACTGGGCAGGGCGAGTATTTGGGTGGGGGTAGGAGCAAGGCCAGAGGCTAACTTGAGGGACTCGGGAAGGAAGCCTGGGTGAGATTTCGTTGGACTTTTGGCTCCAGGTGGGGAACCACATGGAATGGTTACTCTTCTGGGAAAGCCCCAGCACATGGCACTGCATTCCTGGTCCCCCTTCTCAAGCCTTCCAGTAAAGGAGGCGAAACAAATGGCTCTTGAGGAGAGTTCTGAGTTAGAATCCGAACATTATCATCGGAACCCTTTCATCTCAAAAACAGAAATAAGAAAGCCGGCAGCAGGATTTTGCACTTGGCATCCTCTGTAAGCAGAGGAAGCGTCTAATGAGACACAGGCAGAGCACCAGGCTCCGGCCAATCTCCGCTCTTCCATTTCTAGGATTCCCGGGGTGGAAGACAAGGGCAGAGGCAGAATTCAGGCCTCTGAGGGAAACTGCCAAGTCCTGAGGCAGGCAAAGAAGCAGGGGCAAGTGTCAGGCCTGCAGGGCGCTTTACATTCGGGAGCCTCCCTAGTCCTCCCGCAATTCTGAAAAGTACTTTCGATACCGATACGAAAGGCGCTCTAGGGCTAAGGGCGGAATTCAGGGCTCTAAGCCATTTCCTTTAACTTTTGCCCCCTTTCCTGGCTGGGGTCCAGCGCTAGGGGGAGTCCGAGAGGGGCTGCCCAGTCTGTAAGCCCATCCCCAGAGGACAGTCTCTTCAAGAACTCCTCAAGAGCCTTCCCAGACCTTCCCCGAGCAGTCTCAGCTCCCCTACCCAGACCCTGGAGCCCGGGGAGTGCGCACCTGGACTCTGGACTCCGGCAGGTTGATCTTGAGCGCCACCTCCTCCCGCATGAAGATGTCAGGGTAGCGAGTCTTGGCGAAGAGCGCCTCGAGCACGTCCAGCTGTGAACGCGTGAAGGTGGTGCGCTCCCGCCGCTGCTTCCGTGGAGTGGCTGCGGGGACACGCGGGGGCGCCGCGGGTCATTGGTGGCCACCCGGACCAGCGATAGAGCACTCGGGCAGGCCCCTGGCAGGCCCAGAGCTCGGCCTTCGCAAGAGAAAGCCGAACTGGGAATAAAAGACACTCCCTCGGGCGGCCGAGCCTGAGAGGCCACAGGTGGGAGAAAGTGCAGATGTGCGACTAGAAGCCAGTGTCTCCAAGATTCAAGGGCTGCCCCTCTCTATGCCTCTCAGAGGTTAAAAAAAGTAAGAGAAGTCTACAATCTCCCTTCTTCCACATTCCCCCTCCCCTGCACACACACACACACACACACACACACACACACACACACACACACACTCTCTCTCTCTCTCTCTCTCTCTCTCTCTCTGTCTCTCTCTGGCTGGGGGACAGGGAGTGGGGAAGAGGTAGGGCAGAAACACGACCTGAAAAACACTTTCGGAGAAAATAAATGGGGTAAAGGAGCCGGAGCTAAAGAACCCCGGGTTTGGCTCAGGTCGTCCTCTACAGCAGTGCAAAAATGGATGCAGGACCTCAATTTAGAGGACAATTTAATTAGGAAGGAAGAATACTCCTTCAGTCCAGCCTGCCGCTTCGCATAAGGAAAGTTTGGCTCTTTCTGTCAGGGCCTAACGAGTGTCCAGATTACTCATTCCATGTTGGGGGAAAAGGAAAAACACTAACCGCCCCTGGGTAGCGAATCCGCAGGTAAATGAGCTCTGCGCTGGTGGTGGGACCACAACAGGAGAAAGGTTGCCGGTGACCCGGCCAGGAAGGCGCACATTGCGCGTTTTCTCAGCCCTGGCCACCTCACATGCCCACGACTCTGCCCCGTGCGCCAGCAGTGGGCCCTGTATTGTAAACAGGCAGTGGGCCCTGTATTGCAATAGCCAACTCCCTGGGCCTGCTCGGCAACAAAGCTTGCACTCAAACCCAACAGTCTGGGGGGCCCCAACATTGGAGAGGCTGAAGCAGGGTCGGGAGGGCTGGTGCTCACCCGGATAGCCCACGGATGGGTGCAGGAGGTCCATGGCGGGCCCAGCCAGGCCCAGCCCGTTCATGCCGTATGGGGGTTGTTTGAGGTAAGACATCATGCTAACAGCTGGGTGGAGGCGCCCCGACGGATCCAGGGGACCTGGGGCCAGAAGCGGTGCAGGGCTCCCACCGCAGTCCTTCAGGGTCTGATGCGTCTGGGGGCCTGGCCTATGAAGACACGAGACACACGGAAACCATCAATCGGAGCCACTTGGCTGCCAAGTCTTGCCCCGGGATAGATAGGGAAGGCAGGTTATAGAACTGCGCAGGGTGGTCAACTGGAATCCACAAGGCCTTAGCCCAGAAACCACAGTTGCTTTGAAAAGTAAAGTTTTCTGGGTCGTCTGGCTCCAGCGTTGGAATGAGCCAAAGACACTGGTAGGGAGTCCATTGGAGTAAGGAGAAGTCAAAGCCAGGCCAGGCTGGGGAGGTCAGAGCAAGAACCGCGGAGTGTGCAAGCTCCCAAGTCCAGGCAAAATTCTGAATCCGGCAGAAGCCAGCTTCATGTTGCACAAGCAAACGTTCACTTGGTGCCCGGACGGCAGGCCTCCCGGAGCATGAGGGGTTGTTTCATTTTGTTTCACGTGTTTTTGAAAAGGTAGAGACTACAAAGGGCCAAGGTGAGGCAATGTGGAGGGCTAACCGCACCTCAACCTCTTGTCCACTTAGGACACTTAGTTCCTTCAAAAGTCTCCAGGGCTGCGCCCCTGCCCCAGAGCCCGCAATCACCATTCCAGCTGACCTCTCTGTGCCCAGCCACTGAAAGATCGCTGACGCGAAATCCCACCACACCTCAACCGCAGTAACCGGCCCAGGCCTCGCAGAGGGCCAGGGGACGCCGAAGAGGCCACTGTAGAGGGGGGCGACCCCAAGACGCGGCCTGAGGTCGGGAGCGTCTCAGCTGCGGCCAGCGTCCTTCGTTGCCAGCGCGCACCCGGCCTTCTCTGTCCAGTCTGGGCTGCGGACCACAGGGTCCCAGCAGGGGGTGAAGGGTGACTGACCTAGCACCTCAAAGGGTCTCGGGGATTTGCGAAGCCGGAGGGCAGCAAGTCCCGTGCTGTCATCCTTGTAGCTGAACCCGCGGCCCCAGGACACGGTCGAGAACAGAGAAGTAGGCCTCAGCGGCATAGCCCACGCAGACCCGAGCTGGGAGGTGGAAGCCTCGCCCCCGCCGCTGCCGGGAACCCGGGGCGGCACTCTCAGGGGTCAGGGAGGGGCGCTGGAAACTGGGCCTGGGGCTCTGGGGGGCCATTGCTACACCCCGCTTAGCGGGATCGCTGTGAAGCAGGCCAGGGACTCGGGCTAGGACGTTCAGGGAGAGAAGTTAGAGCTAAAGA
>NW_012103221.1:1119594-1120716 GCF_000951045.1 Mandrillus leucophaeus
AGGAGTAGCCCACGAGGCCCGCGGTCAGCCACCCGCGGCTCGGAGCCACTGTGATCGTGCTGAGGTTTAAAGAAAGCAACGAAATATACCCCCGCCTTAGGTTCCGAGGAAAGGCGCAGGCTAGAGCGCACTAGTTTTGGGGAAAAGAATATGCGGACGTCCCGGGGTGCGCATCGTCGGCGTCTGTGTCCATAGCCCGGCGCTGCCCTAGTCCGGGCCAGTCCGCTGTGTGCCCGGGTTGGCCCTCCAGTGCGGGGGCGGGTGCCCTTCCCCATTCCTCCACCTTACGCATTCCTCCCTCCACCAGGCCCTGTTTCGCCTGCAGCCTCAGCACCTGACCTGGGTCCCGCGCGGCGAGGTGGGACGGCAGTGCGCGCTGGAATGTGCCCGCGCGGTCCCCGGGGCACGCCTCGCGGGAGTCCGGCGCTCTCGGTTCCAGATGCTGCCACCATTCTCGGGGAAGTTGGGAGGTATCAAGTAGCACGGATTTTTTTTTTTTTTTAACTAATGAGAGTATTTATCTAATCCCAAATTGCAGGCGAATTTTCTTAACGCTCAGCCCATAAAACCCCAGGATTAAGAAAAGAAAGAGAGAGGAGAGGGGGAGAGGGAGGAGAGTGGAGAGGGAGAGAGACTGGGATGAAAGTTTCTTGAAAGCGGCGCAGAGGATTGAGGCGGCCGTCGCTAGGCAAATGTCCAGGTGGGAGACGCTGGGCCAGAAGCCATGACCGTTCCAGCATCGGCCGCGGTGCGGGAAGGGGAAGTGGGGACACCACTGGAGGAGGTGAAGCCGTCCAGCTTAAGGCCCCCGGGCCGGGAAGGAGCGAGGGAGCTGGGTCTGGAAACGCGGATCCAGCATCCAGGTGACCTCCAGGCCGGGCCGGGCTCTGGAGGACACTTGGGACAGGGGGAGGGCTTTGGATCTGAGGCCGAGGGATCTGGCCAGGGGCGGAAGTTCTGCATCGGCCCGCAGACTGTGCCCAAGCAAGCCCGCCGCCAACGCCCCTGCTCCTCTGCGACCCTCGGACCGATAGCCTCTTTTCCCGCAGCGCGGGCTTTCCAGGTCCTCTGGCGTGCTGGGCTCGTGCCCGCTCTCGGGAGCCAGCGTCTGGGCACCACGCA
>NW_012103221.1:1126136-1127608 GCF_000951045.1 Mandrillus leucophaeus
GCGCCGCGGGCCCCAGCGTTTTCTTCCTCTGCACCGCCACCTGAGACCGACGCCGCAGGCGGCTTGTGCCGGCGCAGGCTACTTTGCAGAGCGCGGGAGCAGCTCCGGGCGTGCAGATCTCTCCTCGGCGCCTCGGGACTCTCGCGCCTGGGAAGAGCACCCACTGGGAGGGCACAGCCACTTACCTGCTCATCGGCATCTCCCGGGGTTCCCGGTCCCCACCAAGGGTGTTTGCAAGCCTTAAGCGCTTCTTCTGAAACGTTGGAGCCCAGCGTCCTCTTGCCCTCACATGTACACCCTACTTCTTAATTCAAACATTTTGATAGGAAAGTTTCTTTTTCATTCTTTCTCTCTCTTTCCTAGTCTGCCTCTAACAGGGACTTTTTGATGGAAAATGTGGCCACAGACCCCTGCCCTCAACTTTTTTCCACATGCTGCGTAAGGAGCCTCCTTGAGGCGATTTCCCCGGATTGTTCGTACGGGCGAAGCCCATTTCCCAGTGGAACAAACTTCCCAAACACGTCTGCCTGGGTGGACTTCTAAAAGTGCAAAAAAGAGTTTTCGTTCCAACTCTGAGCTAGGAGAATCTTTTAAATGGCACCTCCTTCTGAAAATTAGGCACTTTATTCCCTTTCGAGGAATTTCTACCCCTTGTTTCTAATCTCCCCCACTCCCCCACCCCGACAGGCGGGGTAAAAAGTTTGCACAGGAGTAAGTGTGAGGGCGAGTCAAGGAGCCTCCAGGCGCATCGCAGTGGGGAGCACCCGTGCTGCCCAGGCTGCGGGGTCGGGCGCGGAGAGCAGACAGGGCGCTGGGTGAGGAGGAGGAGAAGGAAGGGGGAGCCCGCTGAGTGAAAAGGGGCCGCGGCCGCCGCTCATCAAAGTGCTTCCCCCTCCCCCAAGCGACACTTTCCTTTGGAGTCCGAATAAAATACGGTAACAGAATATGATGGAGGGCACACTGTTTCCTTAACTGCTTCTCAAAGGACCCGGGAGATCTTCTTAGGACCTTTAATAAGGCTTTGGTCGGTTCTTTTGTTGATCTCTCAAAATCAACTCCTTCTAATTGAAGTTGGAGCTGAAAGCGAGCTAATGTTCAAAGAAAGTGGCCGCCAGACCAACGAAATTACATTTTTTTTTTTTTTTTTTTGGACGATGAGGGAACATCTAATCAAAGGGGCAGGGGAGGAGGGGTGGGAGTGGGGGCGTACGAAGGAGAAAAGGAGGTTTTACAAGATCCTTCTCTGGTTCACAAAAGTCAGCGACACGGGCGCTTCTCTCCAGAACAAAGACACCGCGGCCCATTCACAAAAGGGAGAGAAAGCTGAATAAAGAACGAGAGAAATGGGAAAAAATGAGAGAGAGAAGGAGGGAGAGAGTGAGTGAGAAAGAAGCTTTAAGAGGAAAAGAAACAGCGCAGAGCGCAGCGCTAACCCAGGCGGGCACACACCTTAGGCTCGCGCAGGCCCCTAC
>NW_012103221.1:1128959-1129627 GCF_000951045.1 Mandrillus leucophaeus
GGGCCGCGACAGCGCCCCGGGGTCCTCGGCTCACCAAGAGGGGAGCCAGGCCGCTCCCCCAGCCCCGCCCACCTGCTGGTGACCGGGGAAGTGGGGATCCATTTGAGGAGGGGGAGGTAAGGGTAACCAACGCGCTCCCGGAGTCCGGGATGGTCCCGCGGCTTTCTCCTTACCTGCCCTCAGCTGCCGGGGACGTTCACCATCTACCTGGATCTCTCACAGAGACCCGCCGGGCAGCCAACCTGCAAAACAGAGCGGCACAGGAATTACCCCGGCGGCTGGTCTAGGACCCCGGGTTTCTTTCTTTTCCCAACTTCCTTCCTCCCACCTCTATCTTTTTTTTTCAGTGGCTTTGTGCGTGTCCCTCTGGGTTTCACTTTATTGCACAGACACTTTGTTTGCTAAGCCCCACACGTTCTCAGGACATTGCCTCGCCCGGAATCGCGCCGAGGGGCCGCAAGGGGGGGAATTCGAGGGCAGAGTTGGGAGGTGGCTCGGCGTTACCGCGGCACTCCCGGTGCAACGTGGAGGCAGTGGGGACTGGGAAGTCCTGCAGAGTCACTTTGCAAACTAAATAAATCAAGCGATTTACCTTGTCGGAGTGGCTTGTCTTGCTCGGTTGTTTAGGTGATTGGAAATGTAGCCTGATGAAGATTGATCACCTTTCT
>NW_012103221.1:1132687-1147958 GCF_000951045.1 Mandrillus leucophaeus
GCCGGAGTCCACGCTCCACCGCCGCTGAGGGGCGTTCGGGCGCCACGGAGCAGCCCAAATGGAAACCCCGGGAGGCTTGGGGCTAAAGCTGGAGAGGCAGGTAGAGGGGCCGCCCGGCGGTCCCAGACCATCCTAGCAAATCTGGGGCCAGGGAAGGGTTGTCACTTGGCCTATTGGGAGCGGCTTTGGGGGCAAAGGAGCTGCTTTTCGGCGAGGCCCCTCGGGAGAGAAGGTTCCTCGAATCAAGCGTAAACTGGGTGGGTGCTGCTGGCCGCCCAGGCCCCAGGCTGCTTGGGGCGGGCGATTTCTGTCTGCTGAGTTTTCCCGGGGTTAGAACGGGATTCTGAGAGCGTTCCCCAGAGAGCAGCGGCTCTCTCTGCTCTCCTGCTCGAATACAGAGGGCAAATACCGACTTCCTTTACTTAAAATAACTTTTCAATAACTTAAAAGAAATCCTTATCATGAAGCAATTCTACCGTAGCAACTTTTTATCATTTTGAAAGACTGGCAATTGGAGGTGGCTGCATATCTGGAACGAAATTTGTTTGTGTGTACACACATATGATCTACGGTAAAGTATAAATGCTAGTGGACTGTTTTCTCTAAGTTTCTGGACTTGTTGAACAAGCTTTCTTTGTTTGGACACCCCTGTGGGGGAGTGAAGGAAACTACCACAGAATCGTTTTTGTGTGTGTGTGTGTGTGTGTTTTTTTGTTTTTTTTTTCCCCTGTAGCCTAGAACTTCTTGTTAAAACTTCTCTTTCACTCATTTCATACACACATACCTGCACACATTCTCCCCGCCCCCCAACAATAACCCTCTTCCTTTCACTTCAGTACCTACAGACTTGCCGGTTATCAGAAGACACGACTCTCCCTAATACGACTTCAAAACTCTAACAATTCAAAGTAATGACGTGGAAAATTCAAGATATTAATATTTTTTCATTGGTGTGGAATCACAAATATCCTCAAATCTTTAGCAGACATGACACTTTACAAAAGACATGATAGTTTATACTGCTTAAGAATATGACTAATTACTTTTCAATTCGCATTCGTGTGTCAGCAGGGCCCCCTCTGGGATGGTGTAAACTTATTCAGCTTCAAATGCAGCCCAGTATCCTGCCCTAAGTTCCAGAGGACCATTTTCCACATGAAAAGTCTTATGGATAGACAAACTTCCATTCAAACCAATGTCAAGTTTTCATTGCAAGAAAGTAGCAGCCGTGTTTAAGGTAAGAAAGTTTCTGCTTTTATTGAAAATTTATATATGACTCAGTATTGTAATAAATAAACATAACCATTTTCACAAAAATGACAGTGCTATGCTAAAGAAGAAAATATTAAATGGGGGATTTACTTGTAGTGGCAAGACAGACTTTTTATCAATACAGAATAAATATTAACAGCATTTGTGAGCCAATGTTGAGACCCAACAAAATGTAGGAATCAAGCATGATGTAAGAAATAATTATCCAGAGAAAAAGATGGTGTATTCTCGGATGATAAGACTGTCTTTGTAAACTGGTGCATATCAATTAGTTCCATCCTCACAGCTCACCTTCAAACCACAGGGCTTATTTCTGGCTATGTTAAAGGACCATCCTCTGAGGAAAGCAGAGGAGAGGAACTCCATTATCCTTACAGTGAAACACAACCACTGCAGAAAAACTCCACTGGTAAATAGAACACAGTTTAATAAGTAGATTGGATATGATCTAACTATAAAATTTAGGTAACAGAGTAAGTGTTACAAATGGCAGGACTCGAAAAAAATCATGACATTTTTCTTATCCCCTTGTACCCCCCTCCCACTGTCATTATGCTATTACCAACAACAACAAGAATAATGTTTCAAATTTTCCTCCCATCAAAAAATGAGATAAAATAATGAGGGAAGTGTTTTTGTTCTTTTTTGAACAGTTTCTTGAACACCTCCAATACCAATCACTCACAAGGTGTCTGTGCAAATCTATTTCACAGGATTTCAAGGAAATTGTTAACTCACAAAAAATCCTTAAACAAAGCTATTCTGGAGTTCTGTATATTATTTGGAAAGGAGGGAGGGAAAGGGTGGTGGTGGTAAAGTAGAGGTAAAGTAGTACAATCCAGCCAAACAAAATGTTAAAAGTTTTAAATCAACAATGAGTCTGACTTTTTCTGGTCTGGGAACCAAGACTCTAAAATTTTGGGAGAGATTCTTTCTGATCTGATGGCTACTGAAGAACACATTTCTCCTCTTTCTTGGCCATCTTGCCTTTGTTTTGCTCCAGAGTTCGCTCCAAATGCTCATCTTCTTCTTCGGCCCTGGATGTCAGACAAACAGGACAAACAGGAAACAAAATTATTTTTCTTCGTGGAGGGCAGAGCAGCACTCCCCCGTCGCCCAGTATTTGGATCCCCAGCGGGAATGGGGAGCACCAGGCCAGCGGGAGGCTGCCCCGGCCCTTCCGCGACCTCTGGATTGAACTTTCCGCACACTTCTCAGCCCCTCGGCAGGTGGCCCAGCCTCGACCCGACCCCATTGCCCACTCACTGCTTCTCCTGCGCATCCAGGTCCCTGACGAGCGCATCGCGCTTGTTCACCAGGGCCACCAGCTCATCTAGCAGAAGCTGCTCGCGTCGCTTCTGGGCCTCGGTCTTCTGCCAGTCTGCAGAAGACGGGAGGCTAGTTACCCACGGGCAGGGCCTCCTAACACCCGGTCCCCCGCCCTCCCCTTCCCGCCGTTTCCAGTTTCCTTATATTTCTCAGCAAACCACATTATAGAGCCACTAGCTAGTGTTTTCTGGGGAGTTTGGCTGTTGTGGTGAAGGCTTCCTCGCTAAAACTCTACTTCCTAAATATGTCCTGTGAATGGAGATGGCTGCGGCAGGGTTGGAACCTGCCTAGAACCAGGTGTGAACCGGTGGCTAGCCTGAGGTGCGCACCTGAATCCAGCCAAAGTGGGGGAGGGGAGCTAGAGGCCCAGAAGAGGCTGGCCCAGGGGTTGGCAGTGGGGGAAGTGGGTAAATGAGGAGGCGGGAAACAGTGATGGGCGATAAAATCATTCTGAAAAGGCTAGAGAATCTGCCTGAGAACCTATCCTCCTCCCCCACCCCCACTCTCACCCCAAACAGCCCATTCTTCACTAATTTCCTCTTCGCTCTATTTTAGCAGTTGGATGTATCTCACACTGGGCGCCATATGCTTCACAATAACTTTAAAAGTAGTGAATCGGCTAATTAGCATTTTTCTTTGAAGTAAAAAATAAATTTGCTCTGCAATATTACACTGCAGCTCTCGATCGCATCACAGCCAGTTTTCTTTTGGAGACGTTTGCTGGGTGGTTTCAAATCAAAGCACTTTTGCAAAGGAAAAATTACATATTTCTTTTTGAAACCCTATGTTAAAGGTTGGAAAACCCGATGGGCAGTGCTCTTTCCATGGATGGGGGGCGTTTTTTTTGAAGGTTTTAGACCCCAATAATATATTTCCTAATCTTTGCTGGTCTGATGATTTCCTTAAGATGAGCAGCAGTTTCATTTAATAAAAACAGGACCAAATCGAACATTTAAAACACTTTTGAAACCAAAGCCAACTGCTCTCTGGCCAGACTGTAAGGGCTTGTAGCTGTCAATCAACCCCCAGTCTACCCCGCCTCCCTCATTAGGAAGGTAAACAATGAAAAGAAGAAGTAGATGATGAGGCAGATAGCAGAACAAATGAGGACCTAGAGGGAAACAGGACACCAGCTTTAAAAAAAAAAAAAAAAAAAAAAAAAAAAGAACCATGGCCACTGACTCCTGTAGCCCCCTCCCCCAGCAAATGCACTTTCCAAAAAACAGAGAGAAGTGCAATCCTTTCGGGTTTCTCTCTTCTCTCTCCATTGCCCTGGGCAATCATGTTAAAACTCACATGGCTGGTGCTTATTCAGATAAACCTAACAATGCACACCGCTGGTTACCATGTGAATCTTCACAAACCACACAAGAATGTGCTGGTTCAAATCCCCCCCCGACCCCCTCCAAAGCAAAATTTATTCAAGACAGCAAACTGCTCAGCAGCTTTATGAAAGCAAATGGTGCTAGAGGGAATTCTATCTTGTATTTACAAATTAAAAATTAGATGCATCATCATGCAATAAAGGTTAGAAAAGCAGCAAAAAGCTAGAATGTTTTATTCAATTTATCACTATTTCTTTCATTATAAGCTCTAACACATACATACATATTTATATGAAACATGCTATATGTTAATTATCCACATTTGATATAAAACATCACACAAAAACATTAAATAACTGATCACTATTACATTTTTATTTTAAAAATGAAATATTCTATAGCATAGAGATGAATACTGAAACTATTTGGAAAGGGTTTCTTTGAATATAATAATTTAAAAAATAATAAACAGCAAAACTGAAGAGCAGTCATATATATCACAATTTTTTTTCTTTGGATTTAAATGCAACAGGACAGGAATGCTGGAAAATTTTTTAATCTGGTTCTTGTTCTTAAATCAGTCTTATTCAGCAGGTAAATTAATAGGCTCTTCAGGTTGGAAAGATCTTAAAGGTCATCTAGTCTAATTTCAGGTAACTATAATTCTAGAAATATTATTTCAGAAAAAATCTAAATGTGTAACAGATTTGAAACTAAATTTTATATTAAGATTACTAGTTTAATGAATATTAGTTTTTTCACTTCCAACCTCAAGAAATCATTCTGATTATAAGCTTTGATTTATTTACTTCCAAAACATTTTGCGAAGAGCTTTACAATTGAAGAAATTTTCAAAAACAGAATTAAATTGAAAATTATATTTAAAAAATTAAACCAAGAAAACATAAATTTTAACAACACATATAATTTTCTTAATTATTCCTTTTATGAACTTGACCAGTTGCTTTTAAGGCTTTAATTAGTAATTAAAAATACCAAGATTTCATTAATATTGAAAAAACTAGGACTTTAACAAAATGGATAAAAGAAAGCGTTAAAGAAAATTTTAACCTTTTAAGTATTGAGTAATTTAAAATATCTTAACTTTTCCCTAGCTCAATAATGACATTTTCTATAACTGTAATGAAATCACTTAAAAATTAAGAATATTTAGGTAATTTTCATTATTTCAGAGTCAAATTTAAATGACATTAGAATTTAAAATATCCCAGCATAATTTATAGGATTTTAAAATATTAAATCTGTCATTACAGTGCTACATTAATATCTGTCTACAAAATATTAGTCAACTGTATAGGAAATAGCAATGTGCAGTGAATAGACTTTACATTAGCAAAACTATACTTTTACTTCATGTTTTTCTCATAATGGGAATAAATTATATAATATATGTACACAAACTCATGCATATGTTTATATACACATACATATATATTTGAATGCTAATTTGAGAAATTAAGTAAACTATTTTTATCTTTTTTAAAAAATGTAATATTACATTTAAAATTGATCAAAATTCACATTCTCATGTTCAAGCCTAAATTTTTTTAAAATCCTGTTTTAAATAGCTTCAGCTAGAAATGTTATGTTTTAAAAACTTGCATGTAAATTTACGTGTTACCTGTTATGCATTTTAAGAACTGATTACTCACCTATAACACCAGTGACAGCTAGCTAACTGCACTGATTTTGGCTTGGACAAACTACAATGTGGGTTCTGATTAATTTAAAGATTCCAGTGTACTTTTGCTACAAAAGCCATATCCTCTCGTAACAAATAGGATTAAGTTTTGATGCTGCATTTGAGTCAAAGTGTTGAAATAAAGAGATTCTGTTTATGTCCATCTGCACTGAGCTGTTTTGTTACTTTAAAAAACTCTTTTTTATATATAGGGCCAATTATTCACTCCCTGATTCAGTTTATTTGCTGAAGTTGATAATTACCTTGAAAAAAGGCAAGAGAAATACCTATAAACACTTTAATAGAAAGGACCTAAAGTTCTTGTAGTAAACCTTCAACCTTGCCACTATAAATAAGCCTGGCACTTTGATGAAAATTAACACTAGTTTTGTAAAGAGCACATTGGGGGATTGCAGTCAAGTCTTATCTTTAGTTCCAGTCAACTAGCAATCCTGAAAGAGTTTGCATCATCATCAGAACAGGCCATTTGATAGGATTCTACCGCTGTACCTAATCAATCTATGGAAGACTGTGGCTGTGCTGTGTAACAAAGCTAAAATAGATTTACAAATGGGGTTTTAGGGGATAAGCTCCTCCACAGGATTACATATTGATTTTAAATATAAAAAGCTTATCATATAAACCATAACTACAAAAATAGTGAACCTATGCATAAATCCCTTTAGAAGAGCACCCACTTCAAACTCTAAGCCAAGAATAAATCAAGATGTACAAAATCCTAGAGAAGATCCATTTCTTGTGCAGAAAATGAACATACCACTTTCTAAAAGCCCACCCCAATGTGTGCAGAAATGAATTTATCTTTCTTGAGGGGGCATTAAATAATCTGGAATAAAAAAACTATAGGAAAAGTATCTAAAAGATGTTTGTTAGCTTGAGGGATCCTACAACTTAGCTCAGTAGAGTGAAACTCCTGCTATGAAAAACACCTCAGGAAAAAAAGGGTAAAAAAATAGGCCAAAGTGATTATGGATTCTCAGAAGAATGGATGTATTGAATATTATTTTTTTTTGCTCTCAAACCAAGCTGTTAATATTTCTTTCAATGTGCTATGGTTATCAGTATTCTATGCTGTTCTCCTGGTGAATGGTTTCAGCAGCAGATTCATTTGAAAAGATTTTAGTTTATTTATTATAAAACCATCTTATGGCTACTAAGTAGGAGGGATGGGAAAAGAGAAATGAACTTTAAAACAAAAGAAAGCAAAACAAAACCAACTAATGTTGCTTATTCACGTGTTTTTTTCTGTGGTGTGTTAACACTCGAAAAGGCTATTGATCTGAATGTGTCTCCATTCTAAGGGTTGGCTCAGAGGACACTGTCTTCACAGAGCTGATCTTCACAGTGATCACCACCTCTCTGGCACAGTCTGGCCCATGTACTGCCCAGGCTAGTGGGACAGGCCTCTTTCTTAAGACAGTATCTTTATTTGTAATCAGCAGGCTGCTCCTTTTCTCAAGTCTCCTTTTTCCCTCAACCAGCAATGGAAACTGGCCGAGGGATTTAAGGCACAGTCATATATGGGCCAATGTATTTAAAAAACAAAAGAGAAAGATAATGCAAAACACTAACAACTGTAGTAAAACTTTTAAAAAGAAAAATATTTTTCCCCTTTTCTTTAAATATATGACTTTCTACTGCTTTTCTGTATGTGCAAGCAGGTCAGGCAGATAAAATATTAGATTATTTAACATTGTAAATCTGGTATATAGGGATAGGACTGCTGATGAAATTGAATTTTTTAATGTGTCATGGCCCTGCTTTTAAGACAGGTATTTGGTTATAATATTGGTTTTGGGGTTAGAACCAATATCTATCTTAAAGTCAACTGTATTGTATCAAGCTGTATTTTGGGGACAGTTTATCTTTTTATACGTGAAAGGGTAGATAAAAATGTAAAGAATATTCTGTGTTGAATGTAGTGTGTACAATGAATCTATAAATAATAAACTATGATGAGTTATATGTATTAGATATACTATATATAAACATTATATTACACATACAAATATATATAATATAAATAGTTTTTACTGTGCCTACTTTTCAACTGACTATTTTTCTTTTTTAAAGACTATACCATGACTACAAAAACTGTATCGAGAGAAAAAATACCATTTAGTATAGCTGTATACTTTATTTCAATGGCAAGTTTCACAGAACTTCTTAAATAATTTTGACAAATTTTATAGTCATTATCAATGGTATAATTTGATACATCTGGGTAGCCATTTGAAGGAAATGGGCTAACTGAAGCCTTTCAAAATAAAGTAAATCAGATTTCTAAATGAGGATATACAAATGTTGCCAGTGATATTTATCAAATGAGTTTATGAATATAAAACTAAAAATGAAATGTCTACAAGCATATATGATAGTATTTAGATAAATAGCATGCATTTTGATGACAATATTTATTAAAATATTTTAAGAATATAAGGCTTCACTTGGCTTTCCCTTACGTACTTAAATTTCCAGTTTCTGAACTAATTAGAATTGACTTATTATAGATCAGGTACCTTATCAGGTGAAGAACAAAATTACCATGGACAGTCAATGGGTTAAGAGGTCAATATAGAATAGGAAAATCAGTTTGCATTGATTAGACAAAAGGTCCATTTTACAGAGCCCAAAGGATTAGCTTTTAAGCAGACATCTTTGAACTATAAGACATTTTCAACTGAGAGATATAAGGAGAACAGCATTATAAAACACCTAAGAATTTTACAAAATCATATATAGTAAATGCCAGATAAGCTAGCTGATGTTTACTGATATATGAACCATGCATAGGATTACTATATAATTCATTTAAAAGCTTTATGAAAAGTGTGAAACTTTCATTTATCTCATCTTTGTCCAGATATTCACTTAACACAAGTTGGAATCTTAAGAACTGTAGAAGACTGAACAGGGATATATTTCAATGTTGACATCAATTAAATATTAAGGTAAAATTTAGAGTCTGGATGTAAAAAATCAAAATGATAAATCTTTTCCAAACCTCCCCAGTGGAAACAACTTTAAATTGCACTTAAGTAAAAGGTAATTAAATCAATCAACTCCTTATATTTTCCATTTTATGGACATATAAGCTTACTGAATCAAAAGTTAAGACAATTTTGTGCCATTATTAATAGCAAACATAATGATTATCTATCTGAATTAGGGTCCTTAAGTTTATATGGATACTGCTTTCTGCCTCCACGGCATTTATTTGCAATTCCGGAAAGTCCCTAGTACACCAGATCTAGTAAGACCAGAAGTGTATCATATTCTTTAAATCTCTTCGACAACTGACACGTCACATACCTCACCCCACCATAGCATTTCTTACCTTCAATGGCTAGCATTGCCCGCAATTCCCGGTTCAGCAGCTCATACCGTCGTTCTAAATCATGTTCTTTTTCCCTGGGCAAGTTGCAAAAGTTCATCAATATGCTAATTACTAAATCATTAAACACTTAAAAGAACCTTTAGGTTACATTGATTTTAGGACTCATAACTGACTTTTCTCTTTAACTTTAAGCCACTCCAAACAAATGATACACAAACCTAAAACCTTCCTCAGTCGAATATTTACTAGTGCTCTTATTTTCCTCCTTCAATTCTGAAGGTTACATAGGTATATTTTAATCTGAGGATAGTTACTCACTTTCTTCATTGCTTCTTGTACCAAATGCCAAGTATAAGGCTATTTTCGAAAATATTTATCATAATTTATAATCTTTTTTCCAAAACTCCACATGAAAAGAATACAAGAAACATGAAAGTACCAGCAGTGTAAATTTAATACAGAGACCACAGTTCAGGATTTGTTAAGTTTTCTGCTTCTTCATAACTCTTTTATCAAGTTCAGGCATAGCAGAAATTATAAAATTAGACTTTTTCACTAAAATAAACCACGTAAGCCTGCTCATTCTCACACTAGGTGGCATACTAGAAGAATACTGCTAGTGAGCAGAAAGGAACAAGCTTAAGTCCTCCGGTGAACTAAAATGCTAAAAACTAAGAATGCTTACATTTTGTCTAGACTCCATTTTACTGTAATTCTTTTAATCACAAAAAGGTCACTTTTGTTTTGGTAACTGATCTTTTATCCCAAAATTTAGAGTAACATCACCCGAGACTATAAATGTACTTTTGTCCTTATTAAGAGTTATTTTATTTAACTTAGAATTTGTTAAATAAACTTTAATTTTATTTATCTTCCCCTCTAACCCTCAATATAAACCAAACTTCCTTTTCTTGTATAAGTGATTTATTTCTTAAGTACAATAATTATTTATATTTCTTGGCTTTCCGTATAATACTTTTTCAGTGTCTACTGTTCCATTTAAAAGTTCTTATAAGATGAAAACTGTCATATACTATTTTTAATTTTTTAATAAAACATGTAATCTCTAAGGAAAGGGAAAATACCAAATAAATATGAAATCCCAAATAAGGCAATAACAAGAGGCCTAAGATTTATCAATGTTGTAGGCAAAACAAGCATAATCATGAGTACTTACAGAAGAGACAGCTGATTCATTCTCCTTATTAAGGCATTTTTCTTATTAACTAACATAAACCATTCCTGCATCATAGCTTCTTCTTCTTCTGTGTTCCTTCCTATAATTCAGGAAGAGTTACCTCTTATTATATGATGTTATACAAGCCAAATAATAGTTTAGCACAGAATTTTTTTTAACATAGAAAACATTTTAGTTACTCTAATACTATATATTAAACTGCTTATAAGAAGGTTAAAGTCCAAGTCCTGATAAAAGAAATCCACATTTCAAAACTCATAAATCAATCTTCTTAAGGTGATATTTGGCATGCATATTTTAGTCTCCGTGAACATACCTATAGATCATATTAACTCTAAGTACAGTAAACAAAATGTCCTACCTTTTAAATTCTCCCTAGAGGCTGACTTGCTATTATGTTTCAATGAGGAACTCACAGTGCTGACAGACATATGGTCATGATTTAAAAAAAAATTAAAAAATCATTATGAGACCCGTAAGACTAGCAGGAAGATCAGGGAAGTCCAGAGATTGTGTGAAAGCTTCATTTGTAACAACTTGCTATTTTCTTATTTTCCTCCCCAAAAGTAAACTAGAGACATATACATATATATGACATTTTGGAACTCATCATCCCTAATAGGGTAGACTACTTATAAATTACTAAATACACTGTAAATGACAAGGCTACAAAAAAATGCCCACAGCTATCTATGAAAAAAAAATTTAATGAACATCATGATGTTCAGAAAACATGTGAGCAGAGTGACAACTGAATATTTTAGATTATAAATGATTGTATAAAGGAGATACTTAAAATTCTCCATTGCTAATATTCATCCCATCATCTAATACCACCCTGCCACTTCCTCACGAAGGCCAACATAATCCATATTAAGCATTATAATATAGTATATATTTGGCATTTGTTCATGTAGAAGTAGGCCACAATTATACTGAAGAAAAATATTAATTTTCCCATCTTCCTTTCTCTCCCTTCAAATTATACCTAGTCAAATTTCTAATTCTTCAATTTTTATTTCATAAAATTTTCCCATGATGGGTTTATTGTTTTGCTAAGCTATTATTTAATATTTCAGTCTAACTTCCGTATGGCATCCATAAGGTTAATTTAAATATCTATTAAAAAATTAAATAATCCCCCTCAGATTATTATTCCCTAAGTTTGATTTTCTTTTCAAGTAAAATGTCAAGGATAGTCCTCTTCCACCAACCCCACACTTCCCTTCTCCAGAGGTAGGATTATAGTTTAACATATCTCCTTCCAGACCACATTGATAGCTATGTCTATCACACGTTTATATACTGTATCTCTAGACACATACATGTTTCTTTAACATAAGAGCTCACATTACATATTCATCTATGATGTGTTCTGTCATACTGTCCAAATATCTCATTCTTTATAGTACTTGCATAAATTATGAGCATACCATAATTTAAATATTTCTACATTAATACAAATTTAAATAATTTTTAGATTACAAATAGAATATAAAAAGCTAATCTGTGTGTTAGGGATTAAACATGTATTTCAGAGCATCCCTATAAAATAGATAGCTGTTGTTTACCATTAGGGAGAATAGTTGAGAATATGTGCCTTCATTCAATGCTGTTAAAACTAGTGGTACGAAGCCGACTTAGGATAGATTCTTTTAGAGTATGAACAAAAGTCTTTATTGTTTTACAGTATTTTTAATCTCTCTTTTAGGGTAGCTGGTTTTGTATTCACTTTGGACCATGTGATGTCTTGACACTGGTCATGTGATATAGGCTGCGATAGGCACAAATCCCTGGGTAGCAACAAAAGAAGAAAGAGTAAAAAGAAAAAGCTGAGAAAAAGCTTGCAATTTGGAAAAAGGCCAATTGTACCCTGGTGAAGGCCTTTTTGATCAGTGAAATGCCACATGTGTGCAATATTAATAGGTATAGATTTTATGATATTTTACTTTCTGATTAAAGACTTAATTATTGTGTTCATAACCTATGTGACTTATAAAAATATAGACTTATTAAAACTTTCTTTTGTGTTTAACTTAACCTATAATTTGAGGTTTTCAGGCAATACTAGAAGCAACCAGCCTACTCTTAAATTAGCATCATTTTCTTCAATGGAAGACTGCTTCCTTGAGAATAACAATATATTGATGTGGTACTGTGTTATTTTCAGTTTAACTTATGCCTATGAATTCTAGTGAAGAGTAAGAGATTCCCTTCCTCTAATTGTTAGGATATGACTAATAACAAAAGAATCTCATGTTTTAGAAGGAAATAAGCCTAACAATAAGAAATATTTAAGGACACATTACTCATTGCTTCACAGAGTATTTAATTGGAAAAACATATTTGAAGATAAATCAATTCTGTATCACCAAATCCTTACCTGGGATAGCATACAATCATGGACATCTATACTTAACCTAATACTAAAAAAATTAAAATTTTTTCTAATACATCATTACACTATTGTTTTTAGGGCTCTTAAAATTTTTTAAATTTAAAAAGCTTTTAAAAGCCAGTAAGTTGAACCATTACAAATTAATCCTGACTTTAATAACTGGTTAAAGACCCCTTTAGCTTTATAAGTAACAAAAAATATTAAAGCCTGTGATCACAGTGAGCTTTTCTCATTTCTCCTCTAACCATTTGTTATTTAATCCAATACTAGTAATCCAATTTGTCCATCAGACTTTTAAAGGGCAGAATGCAACTTCCTCAGCTTAGACACTTTTCAAAGTACAATATATTTTTCAAATGAATGCTGGATGTTTCATTTTTCCCAACTGTTCCTAGCTCTAATGCATGAGGAAAAAAAGAACAAGATGAACATTGTTCATACTGATTAAGTAAGAGCTCATTAAAGAGCTGTCAGTGCCGTACTTTGAATATGCATGAAGCATATAATCAGATCTAGTACCGTCACTAGAGGAGAATACGGTAAGTACAAAGGATTGATTTAATTACTTAGAGTGGGCTGTGGTGGTAAAGCAGTCTTGTTAGTGCAAAAAGAAAAAGAGGTTGTATTCTGGCACTGTTAGAAAAAAAGGCAGTTTTAGCTTCTGCCACAATACCTAATCTCAGAATAAAGCACTTTACATTGTAGCTTAAAATGAAGACCGTCATTATTTTATAAAATGGCCATAAATCGTTTAATCTTATTTAACCTAACCTGGTTAACTACCTCTTTTTCAAAATTATCTTTAATTTGTAATTACAACCACATTTTTATCACCTAGACCAACAATAATGCTTTAAAAATTTTTTTTTCAGTTTCACCATTTAAAAAAATTCAAGACATATACTATTGAAAGCCATTTTGAAATTAAAAATGACAAAATGATACACTACAGTATACAATTACTAAAATGTGAAAGCATGGCTGAGTTGTTACACTATATTTTAAAACATAGTACCTCATGTTTATTGTAAATAAATTACCAATAAAAACATAAAAACTACTTAACTAGTTTCAACCTTAACATTTTAAAGTACTACTTAACATTTAAAGTACTACTTATATAATCTCTGGTAATATTTTTTCCTACTTTGTTTCCTTAAAAACTTCTGTTTTTTATTTTGCCTCCAAGACAATGTAACATCTGTTTCAATATCACAATCCTTAATGTCAGTTTTTTCTTTTAATCCATTATTGTAGCTGGAGTATGATTTGTAAACATTATTAAATAATCAAGGATAACGATAATGGCAGGAAAACTAACTATTTGTAAATATAACTTCAAATTATTCTTCCTATCACATAGTTAACAAAAACCACTTGACAGAAGCATATGATGCAAAGCACTACATGCAATACTTAGTATTAACTGACAATATCAACTACTTTATATTATGTATCTTCCAAAAAATTCTTCAAAGTTATTATTTTTATTTAGTAATTCATTCATGTATCCAAGAATCTGTATGTGATTTTTATTTATTTTTTCAGAAGTAGTATTTTCAATGTAAGTTTTAAAATGAATAAAAGTGATGTCAAAAACCAGAAATTATGAATCATATTTTAAAACTGTCTTCTCATTAGCTTTTCATAATTAATCTTTCACCATAAAAGTATCTACTTATAAAGATATATTTTAGACAGTGAATTCTTACATAAATGCAAAATAAGGAACAAAACAATTTTAGCTGAATAGAAGACAAATTCAATGGGAAAGAGTAAACACATATAAATGTAGGCTGCTGTTATACAAGTATACAAATTCAAGATTTTCTACCATGAAATCATTAAAGAATGCTGAAATCTTGCCATAGCCCCATAGTGGTGACGGCTGAGTAGTAATCACATATAGCCCTTAAAGGACACAACATAGCAAAGCTAAACCAAAGCACAAAAACAAAAAAACCTGCCATTACAAATTGTCCTGATGGTGATTATAAGAATATGATGACCTTTGAAAGACATATGACAAAAAGACATATGATACATGAAGGTATCCAAGTAACTGGTATTTAATGGATGAAAGAGATGAATTTGGTGCAGTTATGTAGGGTCATGTAGACATTAACCCCAAAGCCAACATTATTGCAGGACTCCAGTGCCTCAGTTTTAGAAAATATTTAAACTTAGGAAATAGAGCTATATTATGAAAATAAATTTTACTATAAACAAAAGTTTCTGATCCAACAATATCCTCAAACAGCATCAACACAGAAGAATCTGATAATCTTTACTGGTATTTTCAGCAGTTTAATTGTCTTAAAACCATTTGCTCAGCCTGATATATTTATAATATTAAGAGTACAAACTTTGGGAAAAATCTTGTCTCCTTTGGTTGAAGCAAAAGAAAAACTGCCATGCTCTCTCACACATACATTTTATTTACCTGTTTGCTAAGATAGAATGTGGGGAGAGATGTGAGGTAGCAACTTTCTACACACAACTTTTAACAGACCCCTATGCATGGACTTTCTACAGGAGGAGGCACAGACAACTTCACCAAAGTTCTTCCTCAATAAACTTACACATAGGAAGAAGCTATTTCTAAAGGTTAGAAGTTCACAGCAGTCTTCTTGTACCAACTCCTTACTCCTTAATAGGGTCTGAACTGACTTTTTTTTTTTTTTTTTTT
>NW_012103221.1:1148228-1157608 GCF_000951045.1 Mandrillus leucophaeus
TTTAAAAATAATTTATTTCTTTTAATTAATTTATTTATTTTTAATTATACTTTAAGTTCTAGGGTACATGTGCACAATGTGCAGGTTTGTTACATATGTATACATGTGCCATATTGGTGTGCTGCACTCATTAACTCGTCATTTACATTAGGTATATCTCCTAATGCTTGAACTGATATTTTTTATACTGAAGGTCAGCATTGGATTTCTCAAAAGGTAACACTAAACACAAAGTTAGGGCAAAAATAAACAAAAAAGCATCAAAGTAGTCATTACGGGAAAAATTATAACTGATAAATTTATATTTACTTATAGTTTAGGTTTTTTTTGTTTTTTGTTTTGAGACAGGGTCTTGCTCTGTCACTCAGGCTGAAGTGCAGTGACACTATCTCGGCCCACTGCAACCTCCACTTCCAGGGTTCAAACAATTCTTTTGCCTCAGCCTCTCGTGTTGCTGGGATCACAGGTGTGCGCCTCCACACCTGGCTGATTTTTGTATTTTCAGTAGACACAGGGTTTCACCCTGGTGGCCAGGCTGGTCTCAAACTGCTGGCTTCAAATGATCTGCCCACCTCAGCCTTCCAAAGTGCTAGGATTACAGGTGTGAGCCACTGTAATCCCAGTTACTCAGGAGGCTGAGGCAGAAGAATTACTTGAACCTGGGAGGTGAAGGTTGTGAGCCGAGACTGCATCACTGCACTCTAGCCTGGGCGACAGAGCAAGACTTCATCTCAAAAACAAAAAACAATACAGCTTTTGTTCAGTTTAGCTTTTTGTAAAAAAATTGAGCCCCTTGATCTCAGACTAATTATTGAAACTCTCTAAACCTCAGTTTCTTCACCTCTGTATGGATAACGGTATTACTTACTTCACAATTGTTGTAAGAATTGAGAAAATCCACGTACAGTACTTAGTGCAGAACCCAAGACTACAAGCTATGATGATAATAACGAAGGGGGTGATGATGGTGTATATAGCCCTGAGGCAGGAACTGGAGATACAAGATAACCAAGATGTGGTCCCTGCCCTCAAAGGCCGCATAGTCTAGTATGGAGATAGACATATAACCAGGGATAGCTAGAACAAGGGTAAATCTGTAAACAATTTCATGGACACAAATTGTATTTTTAATCTTGGCTACCATAACAAAGTCTATAGTTAGTGTTCCATTGGTCATATGCAGGATAGGTGAAAAATGTGGGTGAATCAGTACAAACCCATCTCTGCAGCTGGAAGAACAAAGCAGATACCCCACTGGGTCAGCAGTGTCACTGCTGCCTACAAAAGATAGCCATAGCTATGGTAACACAACAGTGTGGCTGTGCTCCAAGTACTGATAGTCTAGTTATTCACAGTGGGTTTTAGAGACTTAAAAAAAAAGTACATAGTGGAATACTGCTTAATATCAAAAAATAAAAAAGGTACACTTTAAGATTGAAAATTATGGACTAATGGAACACATCTACAAGTTTGCTGGTTATGAACATAAAGTTTAAAAAGTGAAAATTACAATATGAAGTACAAATTGATGTAATTTGAAGAAAAGAATGACAACAACAGAATATCAAAAATTTACAAAGCAAAAAGCTTCAGTGGGAAAGTAAGTTTTCACCATTTTTATAGGAAGATATTTTGATGTTAAAAGCACAGCACCTTTAAAATCAGCTTATGAAATTGTCAGTGTAGATGAAATAGCTCATTTACTAAATGCCAGGTGAGACTGATTAGATTCTACTGAAAGTATGGAAAATTAAATATATATAATTTTTAAAATATAGAAATACAAACTCAGACAGATAGGCTTTAAATGTGTTCCAGACAGGCTCCTTCCTAATAAAGGGTTTCTCCAAAGATGTATTATGCAGTCGGACAACTACTCTTGTAGGTAACCTGCTCCAGTGTTGCTTAAAGTCTCTACAAATTGGCTGGGGGTGGTGGAGCATGCCTATAGTATCAGGTATTCAGGAGCCTGAGATGGGAGGATCACTCAAGCCTAGAAGTTCAAGGCCAGCCTGTGGAACATAGCAAGAACGAAACTCTTAAAAAAAAAAAAAAAGCCTTTAAAAGTCCTTAAAATATCATACCCAGGGTGTCTCCAGATCCTCCAGTTTCCAATAAGGGATGAGTTCAACCCTCAACTAGCTGCCTGCACAGTAAGTTTCTTTTCCACTCTATACCTGGTTTGATCATGCTTGGGTTCAGATAACCAGGTAACACTGCGATATATCCTTCCTATGTACCTTCTCATTTACTTATTTAATTGACAATAAGTGTATATATTTATCATGTACATGTTTTGAAATAGGTAAACATTGTGGAATGTCTAAACTATGATAATTAACATATGGATTACATCATATATTTATCTTTTTGTGTGGTAAGAACACTTAAAATCAACTCTCTTAGCAATTTTCAAGTATAATACACTATTAAAGGCCAGGTGTGGTGGCTCATGCTTGTAATCCCAGCACTTTCAGAGGCCAAAACAGGAGGATCGCTTGAGCCCAAGAGTTCAAGGCCAGCATGGGCAACATGGCGAGATCTTGTCACTGTAAAACAGACAAACAAACAGAAACATATACTCACCACGTTGTACAATAGATTTGGTGAACTTATTCCTCCTATTGAACTGAAATTTTGTATCCTTTCACCAACATCTTCCCTGACCTTACCCCTACCTCCCCTACCATCTTAGCTCCTGCTAACTACCATTGTGGCCTCTACGTCTATGAGTTCAATCTTTTTATATTATAAATATAAGTAAGGTCACATGATATTTGTCTTGCTGTGCCAGCCCTATTTCACTTAACATAATGTCCTCATAGGCACCTTCCTAAATGTCTATAAGGGAGAGCTGATGGGAATTATGCCTCCCCACTTGTAGCCCGCACCCACATTTGTTCTCAAACCACAGAAGCCTAAGCAAAGCAGGACGGTGTAGATCCTTCTCCAGCAGCTTTCTAACTTGAACAGGATTTCAACAATTACACAACACCTTGAAATCAAATGCAATAAATGCTGTTCTTCCAGACCAGACCAGGTGATTAGTGTGGGTTTCAACACTATAATACCACATCCAGTGCCCCTAAATGGTTCTCTGGAGAACCATTCTCTTCACTTGGCTACACATTATCTTCACTAGGGTACACTCATAATGAACTTGGGTCTATAGTGCCATTTCCTGAAGTTGAGAACAACAGTGTCTCAAAGAGACTGTCATGTATTCCCTTTATCAGATCACTGATAACCAGTAAGTTTCGTATAGGCTGGGAATAATAATGGTGATGATGATGATGATAATAGCATCAACTGTTTAATGAGGTTATATAATTTACCTCAAGTCATATAGCTAGTTAGTGGTGGAACCAGGCCTCAAATGCAGCCAGGTTCTCTTGTGAGCCACCACTCTTAGCCACCCACTTGACACTTAAGGACTCATAAGTAATCAGTCTTACCAGAACAGACTCTTTATTTAGAATTCAGGCCAACCTTGACAAAGCCTTCAGAGGGCTCTGATAAACAAATGAACACAAGAAAACTTTCAAAACTCTGATAAACAAGAAAACCCTCATGCTGTTCACTTAGTTCATCTGTAACAGAGGGGATTTCATTTAGTCTTCCCATGTGTAAGCCATTGGGACTTAGCAATGATGTCAGAGCAGCATACCATTCTTCATAAGAGGAGTCAGCCTTTCTTCCTATGCAAACATGTCCATAAGATCCTTGAATTATAGGTTGGTATATGATATCTTACAGAAATGGGATGCCTAGAAGAGACCTGTTCACTTCTTGGGTAACTACAAGTTACCTGTGATTCCATTTGAGGCAATGGAAATGACCATTCAATGAAAACGGTCAAGCAAGAGTACTCTGCCTAGCCCTGGATTATCAAGGATACATTCAAGTCCAGCTATGCTCTTTAAAAGCTACGGGAACTTGTATACGTTATTTATTCTCCCTAAGACTCAGTTTCCTCATCTGTAAAATGGAAACAATGGTACTACTTCATAGAGTTTTGTGAAAATTAAATGAATTCAAATATGTAAAGCACTTAGAATAGTGCCAGGCTCACGGTAAATAAATGCCATATAAGTAATAAAATATTGCTATTATTCTTTCTCTTGCTCTCTCTCTATACACACACACACACACACACATACACACAAGGTAGAGAGCCATCTTCATTACTCAAACTTGAGTGTCCTCCCTTGACTCCTAGAATTATTGATAAAGCAAGGCATGGTGATTTCCTCCCAGCAGAGTGTCAGAGTTTTGCTGACTGTCTGTGCAAGCATTAGAAAGGACCATCCACGGAAGTAAATATGTTGGGCAACTTAGTGCAAGTCTGAAGTTGTTAGTTTCATTGAGCATATTTCTAATGTCTTTACATACTCATTTTACTGAACCAATCAACCAAAATGCATCCTTACATCATTCTACCTTTTTAAATCCCCTCAATGCTCTAAACCCATCAACTACCCATTACCCTTTTTTATTTTCTTAAAGTAGCTACTCAATTGCAAACCCTCCATGAGACATTCCCCTTTCCAAGGTTACATATGTTCTGTTAAGTCTATTCCAAAGATTCTTGTGCTAATTGCCATTTTGTTCAGTTAGAAGTCTAGAGGAAACCTAACGTGTGACTCCCAGAATCTCTAAAATTCCCAAGGATTAGGTTATTTTCATACTTACCTTCAACTTAATCCCCAGGATATGTTCAGTTGCCCTTTTATCATGATATAAATTTTAAAATACCCTGTAGAGTGAAGAATATCATGGCATCCCAAGAGTTCATCTCAGATTTTGGCATAAATCTTATGGGCCAATCTCAAGCAGTTAGCTTTGTCCTTGTGTTGTAATGTCCTTTCCCTTCTCTCCAAAGCTACAGCCCATTTAAAAAGGGCCAGAGCCTCACGCCTATAATCCTAGCACTTTGGGAGGCCGAAGTGACAGGATCATTTAAACTCAGGAGTTCGAGACCAGCCTGAACATAGCGAGGCTTTGTCTCTACTAAAAAATCAAAAAAGTTAGTTAGCCAGGTATGGTGGTGTGTACCTGTAGTACCAGCCTCTCAGAGCCTGAGGTGAAAGGATTGCCTGAGCCCGAGAGATGGAGGCTGCAGTGAACTATGACTGTAATCCAGCTTGGGTGACAGATCAAAACCCTGTCTAAAATCTGTTTGGTCCTCACAACACACCTGTTGACACAGTACTTCATTTTCATTTCCCATATCGTTGCCATCAAATCAAATTACATATTTCAGAGTTTAGCAAAATATCTACCTAATCTACACTAATAATTTTGTAGGATGATTTTAAAGAAAACATGTTTATCATCTATAAATGATGAAAACTAATCTTTTAATAAAATTCCATTATCTAAAACCAAACTTTGTGGGCTTTATGAATATTTAGTACTTTTTTCTAGAATGATATTCTACTTTTTTATTTTTCCCAGAGTAGATCTCGCTCTGTTGCCCAGGCTAGAATACAGGAGAGTGATCATAGCTCATTGTAACCTTGAACTCCTGGGCTCAAGCAATCCTCCTGCCTCAGCCTCCTGAGCAGCTGAGACTACAGGCGCACACCACCATGACTGGCTAATTTTTAAACTTTTGTAGACATGGGGTTTCACTCTGTTGCCCAGGCTAGGCTCAAGCAATCCTCCTACCTCAGCCTTCCAAAGCATTGGGATTACAGGTATGAACCACCATGCCCAACCAGTATTCTACTTTTGAATAGTAATGTTCAGTATAACTAATTCAAAATAAGCATTTGAGTAAAAACAAATGGTCTTAAAAGTGTTAAATTCTGACTCCATCTAATTTTTTTTTTTTTTTTTTTGAAACAGGGTCTTGCTAAGTGTTGCCAAGGCAGATATACAGTGGCATCATCACAGCTCACTATAGCCTTGATGTCCTGGGTTCAGGCAATCCTCCTGCCTCAGGTTCCTGAGTAGTTTGTGACCACAGGCACATGCCACCATGCTCAGCTCATTTTCAAATTATTTGTAGAGACAGGGTCTTGCTATGTTGCCCAGCTGGTCTTGAACACCTAGGCTCAAGTGATCTTCCCATTTTTGTTTGTTTTTTGTTCTTTTTGAGATGGAATCTCACTCTTGTCATCCAGGCTGCAGTGCAATGGCTCAGTCTTGGCTCACTGCAATCTTCACCTTCCAAGTTCAAGTGATTCTTGTGCCTCAGCCTCCCAAGTAGCTGGGATTACAGGCACCCACCACCACGCCCGGCTAATTTTTGTATTTTTAGTAGAGACGGGGTTTCACCATGTTTGCCAAGCTGGTCTCGAACTCCTGACCGCGTGATCCGCCCACCTCGGCCTCCCAAAGTGTTGGGATTACAGGCATGAGCCACCGTGCCTGGCTGATCCTCCCACTTTGGCCTCCCAAAGTGCTGGATTACAGGTATGAACCACCAGACCTAGCCTTGTCTCCCTCTAATTTTGTTCTCATAAGAAAATAAAATATTTATGACTATTTTAATAATTCATTTCTCTAGAAAATTTTTACACCTGAAATACAAAATTATCTCTAATTTTTTAAAGCACTAAAATTTGTAATAAACTCATTTTTAAAATAGACAATTATATCAGTCTAAATGTCTTCCTTGACTTATATTTTTAACTTTCCTTATGGAGCTAGATCCTTCAAAAGCACAACAGATATAGCCATGAAGAGATCTGTCAGATTCCAGTTCAGAAGTGTCTAATGTGGAGGACAACATGCTAGTAGGGAAGAAATGTTAGTGCTTGACACAATTCCTAGTTTTGGCCACCAAGTGGTGCTATTAATTCAGAGTGAACTGGCACTGGGGGCATGGGATTGGGTGGCTTTGGGGTAGGTAAAGAGTAGAAGAGCAGTCTACAACCAGTCAGTAAGTACAAGGGACACTGACAAGTCAGATGGTTGCAGCTCTGTATACTGTGAATTCATGTATCAATGTCACTAGTTTAAACACAGAGGATAAAACTAACTTACATACACTCATTTTTACAGGTAAAGTCCACTGTCTTTCCTTAGGAAAATAACTGTTTATGTATATATATTTGTATCAAATCTTATCCTGTAAAGCTGCACAGCTGTAAAAGTAATCACACTATTTTGATTAATCTTTGTTTCTCTAAAAATTCCTTCAAATTCCATTAAAACAAAACAAAAAACCTTTACAGAAAACTAAACTATTCAGCAAACATTACAAACATTAATTAGTAATATTAAGCATCGAAAAATATCAAATGTATTATTATATTATTATTATTATTATTTGATACACAGTCTTGCTATGTCGTCCAGGCTGGAGTGCAGTGGTGTCATCTCGGCTCACTGCAGCCTTCACCGCCCAGGGTTCCAGCGATTCTCTTGCCTCAGCCTCCTCAGTAGCTGGGATTACGGGTGCACACCACCACGCCCAGCTAATTATTGAATATTTAGTAGAGATGGGGTTCTGACATATTGGCCAGGCTGGTCTCGAACTCCAGACCTCAGGTGATCTGCCTGCCTCAGCCTCCCAAAACGCTAGGATTACAGGCGTGAGCCACTGAACCCGGCCTCTAATGTTTTTAAAAAAAAGATATCAACTCAACAGGTTTTCCTTTAACTTACACTGTAAACTTTTCCTGATGAGACAGCTCCTTTGAGTGCATGAATACTTTTCACATTCCAGCTCAGAAGTGACAAGTGGGGATAGGGAACAGATACAATGACTATATATGTTCAGTTTTCTTATGCAACCCACCTAGAGGCCTATGAAAAGTGTTAAAAACATAATGAGTAACTAAAAGAAAGACTTAATAATCTACCATCCACTAGAAGAACTGGCAATGTCGACCAGGTGTGGTGGCTCATGTCTGTGATCCCAGCACTTTGGGAGGCAGAGGCAGGCAGATCACCTGAGGTCAGGAGTTCGAGATCAGCCTGGCTAACATGGTGAAAACCCATCTCTACTAAAAACACAAAAATAAGCTGAGCATGGTGGCGCACGTCTGTAGTCCCAGCTACTCTGGAGGCTGAGGCAAGAGATTGAATCAAGCGACTGAATCAATCTCTTGAACCTGGGAGGCAGAGGTTGCAGTGAGCTGAGATCGCGCCATTGCACTCCAGCCTGTGTGACAGAGCAAGATTCTGTCAAAAAGAAAAAGAAGGAGGAGGAGGAGGAGGAGGAGGAAGGAGGAAGGAGGAAGGAGGAAGGAGGAAGGAGGAAGGAGGAAGGAGGAAGGAGGAGAGGAGGAACTGGCAACGTCTCCACAATAGAATGGCCAATGATTCGAAAGCACAGCTTTGTAAGCCTGCATAACAACGAAAGTAAGGTTCATGACTATTCACTTGGACAGTTCTGTCTCCAAGATAAAGGACCTAACAAGGGTCAGTAATGCATCCAGTTGTTCCTATACATTAGCATCCGTATTTTTAAATACAAATGTTTTGAATGCCTGTGGCAGGTGCCTGCACTAGGGAGGCTGAGGCAGGAGAATCGCTTGAACCTCGGAGGCAGAGGTCGTAGTGAGCTGAGATCGAGCCACTGAACTCTAGCCCGGGCGACAGTACGAGACTCCATTTAAAAAAAAAAAAAGGTTCCGTTTGGGGAAACTGGGAGAAAGGTGTTGAAACAGAGCTTGCACCCTTCCATAAACTACCTTGATTTTGGTTTGGGACTCACACACACCTATCCATCTCTGATGTTATTCTTTGTCAAAACAAATTGTGAAATGTTGGCTAATTTTAGGGGATGAAGTCAGGATGAAACAGAGGAAGATAAATGCGTTTGTAAAGTTGACTCCTACCTGATGTCCTAAAATACATTTCTCAAAATACAATGTCTAAGTTCGGTTTGTTTCTGTAAGTGCCTAACACTCATATAATAAGTGTAGGAATTCAGATAAAGGGACTAGCACAATTCCTCAGGCTTCCTCCTAGTTACTAATTTATCTGTGAAAATTATGGCATTCACACAAATTTTCATCAAAGTTACTTTTCACATATAACCTAAGGGTTGAAAAACAACACAATAACAACAAAAATAATTCTCCAGCCTTATGTCAAATTCCTAAACCAGTACTTTTGGCTTTTCTGGGGGGCTAGGGGAGAGACAGAAGGAGAGACAGAGAGAGTATAAGTGTGCATGTGTGAGTTGCAGAGAAGAGGAGAGTTATGACAGAACAAGACGTGTATATTAGAAGCTAACGAAAATTTAAAGTAAATGTAGAAACAGCTGGCTGTGGTGGTGCATGTGATCCCAGCTACTTGGAAGGCTGAGGTGGGAGGATCACTTGAGTCCAGGAGTTTGAGAACAGCTTGGGCAGCATAGCGAGACCCTGTTTAAAAAAAAAAAAAAAGAGGCCAGGCACAGTGGCTCACACCTGTAATCC